>NW_012112919.1:1714178-1742643 GCF_000951035.1 Colobus angolensis palliatus | reverse complement strand
TGGAATACTATGCAGCCATAAAAAAGGATGAGTTCATGTTCTTTGTAGGGACATGGAAGAAGCTGGAAACCATCATTCTGAGCAAACTATCACAATGACAGAAAACCAAACACTGCATGTTCTCACTCATAGGGGAGAATTGAACAGTGAGAACACTTGGACACAGGGAGGGGACATCACACACTGGAGCCTGTCATGGGGTGGGAGGAGTGGGGAGGGATAGCATTAGGAGAAATACCTAATGTAAATGATGAGTTAATGGGTGCAGCACACTAACATAGCACATGTATACATATGTACAAATCTGCACATTGAGCACATGTACCCTAGAACTTAAAGTATAATAAAAAAGAAAACTAGCATATAATTAATAATCATGTATTTTCCATGTTCTTAAGCTCTAAAGAATATTTTTTATTCTAAAAATGGAAAGGAATCTTTTAGCTTTGGAAATTTGGGAACCATTGACAGTATATTGGAAGTTGTTAATCAAAAAGATATTGCTACTTCTAGGAAGCTGGAGTAGATATACTTTTCCCTGTTCCTCTCTCAATTACAACTTAAAACTTTGGACATGATACATAAAACCAATGTAAAATGCAATGGAATGAAAAAAGGCACATTGTCTAAAGAATTTGGGACTCAAGCAATGAAGTGATATATTCCCTGGGTTATCTTTTTACCTTATATATCCTACATGTGCTTGGAACTGGAGAAGCTGACAATCTAGAAATGTCAGGAAATATAAAATTAAAATGCCCCAATGCAAGTCTGCTGTCTCTAATCAAAGGGCTAAGAAAGGGCAACTTCACAAGACAAAACATTGGTAGAAAATAACCACTCAGTGTTCAGTCAAACAGCACAGAAAATACTTTGGTGCCCACCCATGTCAACAAAGGTTGGTTGGGGAGCCTAGATTTCCACTCTCATGAGGCTTTAACAAAGTACCCCAATACTCCTACTGTGGTGGTATCAAAGAAGGCTATGTGGGCACCCAGAACATTCCTCCTCCATGTCAAATCACAGGCACCCTCCTATCCCCAACAATGTCAGTAGAGACAATGTGGAAATTCTGAACTTCCATTCATATTCAGCAGTAGAAAAGTGCCCCCTCTCCCACTGCTTGTGTGGAATAAGAGACTCCAGTGGAGAGCCAGGATTTTCACCATTACCAGGTGGTAATGAAGTCAACTCCATTGTAGAGTCAGTAGAGATGATATGAAGAACTGGAAGTCTCATCCCCATTCAGCAGTAATGCGGACCTCCCTCCTTCAAGCATCAACAATGGCCGAATGTGAAACCTAGACTTCTACCCCTATCTCACAATGACAAGTCAGTTCTCTGCTCCCCTTCCTCTGCCAGATTGATGTTGGAAAATCCAGCTGAAAAATTAAGATCTAGAGTATCACATAACAATTTAAAAGTCTAATTTTTAACAAATCATTTGCCATGTGAAGAACCAGAAGGACTCCAAACTGAATAGGGGAGAGGGGAAGAGACAGGAAATAGATACCAACATTGAAAGGGCAGACATATCAATTATATCACAAAGATTATAAGGTTGCCATGATAAAAATGCTTCAACTAGCAATTACAATCCATCTTATAAAATGGAAAATTATCAAGTCTCACTAAAGGAATGGAAAGTCTCAGCAAATAGATGTTAGATATAAAGACCAAACTGAAATTTTAGAACTGAAGAAATACAATAACCAAAATAAAATGCTTAGCAAATGTGTTAAACATCAGAATAAAGAGGACAAAGGAAAGATCAGTGAGATGTAAAATAGAATAGAAATGATATGACCTGAACAACAGATAAAATAGGCTGAATAAAAATGGATAATATATAGTTTCAAATAGCTAGAAGGATATTGAATGTCTCTGATACAAAGAAATGATAAATGTTTCAGATGATGAATATGCTAATTACCCCGATCAGATACATTCATTGTATGTATCAAAGCATCAATGTGTACCCCATAAATACCTACAATTGTAATTGTTAAAAACAGTATCAGGGGTCTGTGGGACTATAACAAAATGGCATTCATGTCACTAGAGTACTTGGAAAGAAGGAAAGGATGGGCTAGAAAATATATAGAGTTAATGGCTGAGAGTAAAGGTCCACCAAGAGCATCCTGCTGCTGAGCCAAGATGGCTGACTTGATGCAGCCAAGAAGAGCTTCCTCTACTGACAGACCAGACCCTCAAGAAGACTAGCCCACTCTGAGCAGATATTCAGAAGAAAGGCATTGAAAGTAGATGGAGGGAGGGTGCAGACCTTGGGCTGAAGGGAGAGGAAGCTAGGAACTCTGCGCAGGGTTGCTGAGCACTAGGACTCATTCCTGGTCCTTGGCAGCTTCCGGGGAAGGGGTGAATTAAATAAGCATGGAGTGACTCACTGTCACCACAGACCTCCAGAATCTTAGCTGCAGAAGACCCCACAACCCTCATGGACATTTCAGTTGACAAAGGGAGCTGCTCAGGGAGTTGACAGAAACAGGACTCCAGCCTGTGCAGACCCCAGAGTGGTGCCAGAATGGTTGCAGTGGAGCACAGCCAGGGTTACCCAAACCTAAGTCTTGCCACACTCTTCAAGGTGTCATTGGCCTTTGTTGACTGTTAGACCTGGACACAACAGGGCAGTCTTGCCTGTGAGATGTGCCCAGTCTGATCTTAATGCCTCATTGCCTGCCAGCCTCACCCAGGGTTCCTGGGAGTACCTGCTGTACCTGCTCAGCCTCGGATGCCAAACCAAGGTACTTTCAGGCACCTGCTACCATAAGCCCCTTGCAGGCAGGCCCTGCCTAACTGTAGATTGGCCCCTGCCAGTGCATGCCCGCCCATAGCCTCCTGCCACCACATTGCACGTGTTCACCTGCAGCTACCCCCACAATCTCATTTATAATAGCCACAAAAAGAGTAAAATACCTGGGAATACAGCTAGCCAGGGATGTGAAAGATCTCTAAATAAGAATTATCAAACACTGCAGAAAGAAATTGGAGACAGGGAAAAACATTCAATGCTCATGGGTAGGAAGCATCAGTATTGTTAAAATGGCCAAAGTGCCCAAAGCAGTTTATAGGTTCAATGCCATTTCTATTAAACTACCGACTCTTTTTCACAGAATTAGAAAACAACTTTTAGAAGAAAACAACTTCTGAAATTCATAGGAAACCAAAGAATAGCCAGTAAAGAAAAAGCAATCCTAAGCAAAAAGAACAAAGTGGGGGGCATTATACTACCTGACTTAAAACTATACTACAAAGCTACAATAACCTAAATGTGGCACTACTACAGAAACAGACACACAGAAATAAAGCTGTACACCTATAATCATCTTATCTTCTAGATTAAAGACTTAAATGTTAAAACTACAAATCCTAGAAGAATACCTAGGAAATATCATTCTGGACATAGGCCCTAGATAAGATTTCATGATAACTACAAAAGCAATTGCAACAAAACAGAAATTGACAAGTGGAACCTAATTAAACTAAAGAGCTTCTGTAGAGTGAAAGAAGCTATTAGCAGAATAAAAAGACAACTTACAGAGTAAGTGATAAGATATTTGTAAACTATGCAACTGATACAGGTCTACTATCCATAATCTATAAGTAACTTAAGTAACTTAACAAGCAAAAGGCAACCCCATTAAAAAATTGACAAGTAATATGAACAGACACTTCTCAAAAGAATACGCACATGGCCAGTAAGCATATGAAGAAAAGGCTTAACACTAATCATCAGAGAAATACAAGTCAAAACCACAATGAGATACCATCTCACACTGGTCAAAATGGCTATTACTAAAAAGCCAAAAAATAACCGATGTTGGTGAGGTTGCAGAGAAAGGGAATGCTTATACACTGTTGTTGGGAACATAAATTATTTCAGCCTCTGTGGAAAGTAGTTGAGAGATTTCTCAAACAAAACAGAACTACCATGTGACCCAGCAATTTCATTACTGGGTATATACTCAAAGGAACATCAATCATTCCACTATAGAAACCCATGTATGTGTATGTACATCGCAGCATTACTTGCGAAAGCAAAGAGATGGACTCAACCTAGGTGCCCATCAATAGTGGACTGAATAAAGAAAATGTACATATACACCATAAAATACCACAAAGCACTAGAAAGAATGAAGTCATGTCATTTGCTGCAACATGGATGCAGCTAGAAGCCATTAGTTCTAAGAAAAGTAATGTAGATAGGAGCAGAAAACCAAATACCATATGCTCTTATGTGTAAATGGGAGCTAAACATTGAGAACACATAAACAAAAAGAAGAGAACAATAGACAATGTGGCCTACTTAAGGGTGGGGTGAGGGAGAGGGGGAGGATTGACAAACTACCTTTCAGGTACTAGGCTCATCACCTGAATGATCAAATAATCTGTAAACTAAACCCCTGTGATACATAATTTACCCATGTAAACCTGTACATGTACTCATCAAATCCAAAATAAAAGTTTAAAAGAACTAAACAGCTATAAAAATTTAAATGCCAAAATAGAGATAATGGTTGAAAATTTTCTAAATTTGTCTGAAGATGTAAACCTACAGATTCAAGGAAGTGAGCAAATTTCAAATAGAATAAAACCTAAGAAATCAGTGTCTAAACACATTATAATCAAAGTTCTAAAAACAACAAAGGATACATCTTGAAAGAAACCAGAGAAAAATGACTCTTTACCTTTGGGGGAAAGGGATTTATTTATATGACAGTAGATCAGAAACCTTGGGATCCGGAACGAAGCAAAATGATTTTCAAGTGTTGAAAAGAATGGTCAGTGCAGATCCTCTAGCCAAATATCCCTAAAGAATGAAGGGAAAAAACAATACATTCTCAGATGAAGAAAAGGAAGAGAAGTTCTCACTAGCGCACACCTACTCTAAAAAACTGGCTAAATGAAGTTCTCAAGATAGAAGGAAAACAAAAGAATAAACATTGAAATATTAGGGGGAAATAAAACACAGAAATCATTTTTTCTGTGTGCTTTCTAAATTACATTTGCTGACAGAACATTATTACAATGCTGTGATTTTAAATGTTATATAGGAGAAATACTTCAGGTAATTACATTAGAAATGTGAGAAGGTAAAGGGTCATAAAGTCAGGTAATGTTTCTCAACTGGTAAATGATAACACTGTTGATCTGTGAAAAATTATGCATATAAAGTGTAATACAATGCCAACCATTAACATACAAAGAGAGATCCACAAACATTATCAGTAGTTCTATTTTGAATTTTTTGAGAAACTTCCATACTGTTTTCCATAATGATGGTACCAATCTACACTCTCTTGGTGTTCACCAACAGTGAACACAGTATCTCTTTTCTCCACAGCCCTTACAACACTCACCTCCTGTCTTTGATAATAGCCATTCTAACAGGTGTGAGGGGGACATCTCATTGTCATTTTGATTTGCATTTCCCTGATGATTAATGATGTTCATCACTTTTTTGTTTATCTGTTTGCCATTTTTATGTCGTCTTTGGAAAAATATCTATTCAGTTCCTTTGCCCATTTTGAAATCAGGTTGTTATTAAATCAGTTGTGTGTATTTCTTTATATTTTATATAGATTAGACTTTTATCAGATAGATGGTTTGAAAATATTTCTCCCTATCAGTAGACTGCTTTTTCATTTTGTTAATTACTTATTTTTCTGTGCAGAAGTTTTTTTAATTTGATGTAGCCCCACTTTCTGATTTTTGCTTTTGTTGGCTAAGTTTTAGGTGTGATACACAAAAAATCATGGCCAAGGCCAGTATCAAAATTTTTCTCCTAAGTTTTTTTTCTGAAAGTTTTATGGTTTCAAGTCTTACATTTAGGGCTTTAATCCATTTTGAGTTGATGTTTGTGTATATTGTAAGATAAGGGTCCAATTTTATTCTTTTAAATGTGACTGTCCAGTTTTCCCAGTACCAATTACTGAAGAGATTATCTTTTTTCCATTGTGTGGTCTTGGTGGCCTTGTTGAAAGTTCTGACATAGTATTCCATCTGCTAGGTATATACCAAAAATAAATGAAATCAGCATCTTACAGAGATGTCTGCACACCCATGTTTGTGGCAGCATGGTACACAATAACCAAGATATGGAAACAACCTGAAAGAAACACAAACGTTGCACGGAAGGAAAAAAAACTATATAATCTCATTTATATCTTAAAAAAAGTCAAATATATAGAAACAGAGTAGAGTCTTCATTTTCATGGTCGGGGAAGGAGGAAATGAGGATACGTAGATAAAAGGGTACAAATTTGCATTTAAGTATGACGCATAACTCTAGAAATGTATACAACATGAGGATTATAGTTAATACTGTATACTGAACATTTGCTAAAAACAAAAAATAGATTTTAAGTTGCACTTATCACAACAAAAACTTTTTTTTTTTTTTTTTGAGACGGAGTCTCGCTCTGTTGCCAGGCTGGAGTGCAGTGGTGCAATCTTGGCTCACTGTCACCTCCACCTCCCAGGTTCAAGTGATTCTCCTGCCTCAGCCTCCTGAGTAGCTGGGACTACAGACGTGCACCACCACACCCAGCTAATTTTTGTATTTTTAATAGAGATGGAGTTTCACCATGTTGGCCAGAATAGTCTCTATCCCTTGACCTTGTGATCTGCCCACCCCGGCTTCCCAAAGTGCTGGGATTACAGGTGTGAGTCACCACACCTGGCCACAGAAACTTTTTTCTAATTGAGGCGATGTGATGATCACATCAAGTGACGGATATGTTAAACTGCTTGACTAGTAATCATTTCATTAATATAAATCAAAATATCGTGTTGTATACTTTAAATATATGCAATAAAGACATATTTGTTATTTTTGAAGAAAAGAAACCACTAGGGGCAAATAAAAATGTAATTGTAGAAAATGTTCAAGCATCTCAGAGAAAGGAAGAGAAAAGAAAACAAATGTAACAAGAAAACAGTCAATCAATAAATGGGCCTGCTTCTGCCTTAACATAACAAGAATTAAATTAAATGTGGATGGTCTAAATATATCAATTAAAATATGAAAATCATACAAGGGATTACAAACATAAGCCAACTGTATGCTTGTATATAAGAATTTATTATAATATAGACAGATTGGAAGGTAAAGTTTGGAAAATGTATTATGCAAACATTAATAGAAAGCATGAGTATCAACATAATATAAAAAATGTACACATCAAAACAAAGAACATTACCATAGACAGAGAGAGAAATTATACGAAGATGTAAAGTTTATCCCCCAAGAAGATAAAGTAATCTTAAATAAGTACACAGCAAATAACAGCTGTAAAATGAGTGAAGCAGAAACCAATTGAATTGAAAACAGTATAAGCAAATTCACAGTTATGGTTGGATATATTAACAGTACTTAAATACAACTGATAGTCCAACCAGATAGAAAAGTAGGAAATATTTAGAACTCAATAATACCACCAACTAATGGGATCTAACAGACATTAATAGAATACTACACCTCCCAACCAACAAAATAAATATGCATAATTTTAAGTGACCACAGAACATATACCAAGATAAATCATATCCTAAGTTATAAAAAACTTCACTAAATACGAAATAGTTGAAATCAGATAGTGTGTTATCTAATCATGATGAAATCAAACTAGAAATAAATAATAAAAAGCTAAGAGGAAAATTTCCAAATACTTAAATAACACTCTTTAAATAGTTCATAGGTCAAGAAGAAAAATAAATTACATTGAAATAAGTAAAAGGGAAAATATAGGATAACAAAGTTTAGGTCATAAAACTAGAGCTGTGCTAAGAGGGACATTTACAACACTAACTTTATATGTTAGGAAAAGAGGAAAAGTCAAAAATCAGTAATCTAGGATTCCATCTTAGAGACCTGAAAAAAGAAAAGCAAAATCAACCCAAGACACACAGAAGGAGGAAATAATAAAGATAAGAGCAGAAATCAATAAAATGAAAAACAGAAAATAGAAAAAAATCAATGAAACAGAGCTGTTTCTTTGAGAAGATTAATAATTTCAAAATTATCTAGAAAGACTGGCAAATTGAAATGAAACAAGATAAAAACTCCCAGTATCAGTAGTGAACCAGGCTATAACTATAGACCCTGCAGACAAAAAATGGGTAATAAGGGATTACTATGGGAAGTTTTTCACGACTGTATCTGACTACTTAGATGAAATGAACTACTTCCTGGAAAAACAAGCTATGACATTTGCTCAGAATGAAGTAGATCATTTATATGGATAACCCTATAACTAGTAAGGAATTTGAATGAATCATTTAAAGATTCTCCCCACAACCACAAAATTTTCAGGCCCAGATGGAATCACTGGAGAAATGTACCAAATGTTTTAAAAGCTACTAACCCCAGTTTTAAACAATTTCTTCCAGGAAAAAAACAGAGGAGAAAATATTTTCCAATACATCTTATGAATCTAGTATGACTTTAATACTAAAATAGAAAGACAGTACAAAAAGATTAAAGAATAATGTTACTTAAAAATATACAGGTGGTGAAAGAGAAAATATTTACAAACCACCTATTTATATTTTTATATGAACATATAAAATTTGACACAACATAGAATTTAGCAATACATACAGACATAGATAAATAGAATTTAGCAATACATAAACATAATTTATAATCATGACTAACTGGTGTCTGTTTCGGGGTTTCAGGCTAGGTAAATAGTCAAGTATCAATCTATGAAAATCACCATATTAAGCTATAGAAGAAAGATTACATGATCATATCAATTGATGCAGAAAAATCATAATAAAAACTAATTCATAATAAAAACTATCAGAAAACTGGAAATAGAGACTAGTTCAGCTTGACAAAGAATGACTTCAAAAAGTTCTACAGGTAACATCATACTTAATGATGAAAGCCTGAATACCCTAAGATTGTGAATAAGACAAGGATGCCTTCTATCACCACTCTTATTTAACATAGTGCTATGAGTTTTTAATAGCACTAGAAGAAAAGGAAATGAAAGACATTCAGATCAGAAAAAATAACTTTTCTAAGTTGCAGATAGCACACTTGTCTACAGAGAAAATCCCAAGCAATCTACAAAACCATTTTTAGAGCTAATAAGTGAGTTCAAGTTTGCAGGATAGAAGATAAACATTAAAAAATCTATTTTATTTCTGCATGCTAGCAAGAAATACATGGACAATGAAATTTAAAATATACCACATATAAACAGCTCAAAAATAATTCTTTGGTGTAAATGTAATAAAACCTGTATAGGACCTGTATTCTGAAAACTATAAATTGATGAAAAATCAAATAAGATAAAAATAAATGAAAAGAGATTACTATGTTAATGGATTGAAAAAAATTAAACCAGTAAATATATTCCCCCCAAAAGATATACTGGCAAGACTGACACAATTATTATCAAAATACTAGCAAGATTATTTTAGACATAAATCAGGTAATCCTGAAATTTATACAGAAAGACTGTAGAACTAAAGTAGATTAAACAATTTTATATTTTAAAAAGTATAAAAAAGAAAAATCAGATTATTTAATTTAATACTTACTCTACAACTACAATAATCAGTAGCATGTGGTATTGTCAGAGAGACAGACACATAAATTGATGAACAAGTGGAGATCTCATTAATAGACCCATACCAGATTGTCCAACTGATGTTCACATCACAAAGGTGCAAAAGCAAGTCAATGGAGGAAAGATAGCCTTTCTGACAAATGGTGCTGAAGTAATTGGACATCCGTGGCCTCCCCTCAATATGTAATTTGACCTAAATTCATAAAAATTAACAAAATGAATCATGGACTTAAACGTAAAGGTCAAAGCTATATAACTTTTAGGAAAAGAAACGAGGAAATCTTCAAGGTACAGGACTAAAGAATTTACAAACTTAGCACAAAAACATGATCCATAAAAAGAAAAGTTAATCAAATAATCTTCATTAGCTCATTACCTTCATTACTGTTGTGCTGAGGAAAAGGTCCTGTTAAGCTGAAAAAGAAAACCTCATGAGTGACAGAAACTATTTACAAACCACCCAGCCAACAAAGGAAGAAGAGCAAGAATACATAACTCAAATCCCAACAGTAAAAAAGCAAACAATCTGATTACGCAGTTGAGCAAAAGACATGTAGATACATTCCACCCAACAGGATTTACAGATGGTGAATAAGTACATGAAAATATGTTTATCATCATTAACCACTAGGGAAACGTGAGTTAAAACCACAATGAGATGTCACTAGACATCAATCAGAATGGCTAAAACAAAAAAGAGTGACAACATAAAATTCTAGCAAGGATTCACAGAAACTGGATCACACATTGCTGAGGAAACTGTAGCTTTTGAGTAGCTCCCAAAAACACTTTGGCAATCTCTTAAAAAAAATGAATATGTAACTACTATAGAACCCAGAAACTGTGTCCTAATCATTTATCCCAGAGAATTGAAAACCTATGTTCACACAAAAAGCAGTACACAATATTTATATGAGCTTTATTCCTAATAGTGGGGAAAAACCCCATGGAAATAAGTCTCTCACAGTTGAAAGGTAAAACGAACTGTAATATCCATACCATGGAATACTGCTCAAAGAGTACAAAGGAACAAACTTTTGACACCTCCAACAATTTGGCTCTCCAGAGATTATGTTGTGTACCCAATCCCAAAAAGTTACATACGGTATGATTCTATTTATCTATAAAATGCATGAAATGACCAAATTAGAGCAATGGAGAATGTATTGGTGCTTGCTTGGTGTTAGAGGAGTTGAGAGCCAAAGGGGAACAGGTTTGGCTAAAACCAAAAAACGACATGAGGAATCTCTGTGGTAAAGGAAATTTTCTGTATCTTGACTATATCAGTGCTAATATCCTGGTTGTGATATAGTTTGTAAGAATTTGCCATTAAGGAAAACTTGATAAATTACACATGGGATCTCTTTGTATTATTTCATACAACCACGTGTGAATCAGCAATTATCTCTAAATAAAAAGTGTAATTTAAAAAAATAACCCAGAAAACAGAAAGTTTATGAGTACCAGAAGCTAGATAACAGTGGGTTATAAAATTTAGAGGGTGATAGAGAATTATATATGGGCAAATATTATGTTGTCCCATAAGGCAAATCTGATATTTATTGGTTAAATTTATAGGTGTTTCTTTCTCTGTGCACTACTCAAAGGTAGTTATTTACTCCAATTCAGTGCTCAGTTCTATGCTCTTTTCTATACACTCACTGAGTGAGCTCATACATTCTCATGGTTTTAACTGCCTATATGCTAATGATTTCCAAACTGACATTGTCAGTCTCTTTTTCTCAAACTTCAAATTCTTACAGTCCATTGCATAGCAGACATGCTCATGTGAATGTTCTGCAGACACTTTATTCACCTTATTCAAAGTGAGAATTCCTCACTTTCCTCCTCTTGTAGTCTCTGTTTCAATTAGTGTCACAACCCTCCAACTGTTCTGCCTAATTAGTAACCTGGAAACTATTCTTGACTCCCGAATAACTTTCAGACCTCTAGTCATTCAGGCACCAAGTTTAGACACTTTATTTTCACATCTATTTTTGCCTTGCTCAGGTTCTCATATTTCTCTCCTGCAAACTACTGTTATATTTTTCTAACTAGTTTCCCTTCCTGGGATTTGCCCACCTCATTAATCTTTTGCTCATCTTCCAGAGTTTTCTAAATTGCAGATTATCCATGCCATCACAAACTGTCCACAGAATAAAACTTAAAATCTATGTCAAAGTATAAAAGCTCTCTGTGATCTGATTTCTTCTACCTCTCAGACTCATTTATTTCTTTCTCTGCCTGGAACTTGATGTCCCGGGAGCACTGGATTGCAGGCAACTACGCTATGTCATACTTCTCACCTTTTTTGTAATGACCCTCTGATAGTAAAATACTATACCTTTCCCCACCCAACCCTCCCAGAGACCACTCTCCACTCCCCTCCATCTGTTTTATTACTATTCAATATTTAAAACTCTTATTAAGCATGAATTCCTTATCCTGACCTTAAAGGATTGTATGATTGTCCCCTGTCCTCTCACAGCATCCTGTGTAAATCTTTACCATGGCCCCACCTACATACTAGTTAGATATCTGGTTTCCCCAGTAGACGAGAGCATAATCAAGGGCAAGAAAGATGCCACACTACAGAATAATGATGCCAAGTAGATGTGGAATATTTCAAAAACTATCCCAGCTTTCATTTTATAAAGATCACTTTTTATAAACTCTCAGAACTCAAAATATTAGGAAGATGTGTATTTATTCATTCACTCATTCAACCAATATGTACTAACAACAGCCATTGTGCCAGGGGCTAGGAATATAATGATGAAAAGGCAAGCTTCATGTCCTCAAGCTTATAGTTAAGTGCTATGTCACTCTGTAAAATGTTGTGCAATGGAAAAGATATAATTCTAGCATCTGTTTCACATTATCAATACAATGATTGGAAGAAAGTGGTGTTAACGATATCACAGGAAGCCAAAGACTCAAATATCAGAGTTAGACCAAGTAATCACCAAGAAAAGGATCCTGACAGAGACACAGTAGTAAGGTGCAGAATTAAATATTTGAGGTCATTGTGGTGGGAGGAATTGAAAGAGTTTAGTTCAGAGCAAATAAGGATATGGGGTGAATGACTTTAAAAAAGTGTTTGTAGACATACTTGGCTTGATTTTATGGATGGATTAAACTGTGGGACATAAGTGGTGCCAATTCTAAACAACCTGCAGAGGACTTGTGACTATCCTTAGATGATCTTACTAGATTCCATGTTAGTGAGACTTTGCCTCACTGACTATGGGGGTATGTTAGGCCGTTCTTGCATTGCTATAAATAAATACCTGAGACTGGATAATTTCTAATGAAAAGAGGGTTAATTGGCTCATGGCCCCGCAGACTGTACAAGCATGGCACTGGCATCTGCTCGGCTTCTGGGGAAGCCTCAGGGAGCTTGTACTCATGACGGAAGGGGAAGTGGGAGTGGACATATCACATGGCAAAAGCAGGAGCAAGAGAGCGTGGGGGAGGTGCCATATAGTTGTAAATAACCAGATCTCACAAGAACTCACTGCCTGGAGAAATCACTACAGTGAGGACAGCACTAAGCCATGAGGGATCTGCCCCCATGACCCAAACATTTTCTACCAGGCCCCACCTCTAAACTTGAAAATTACATTTCAACATAAGATTTGGTTGGAGACAAATATCCAAACTATATTAGGGGGATTCTGATCCCTATTGTTTTGCAGAATAAACTTCCTTCTAACGGATGACTCTCTAGACATTGTCATTCCTGACTCTCTAAATTGTTAAAGTCAAAAACCAAACAAATAAAACCCTTAGTCACCTCTTCCCAGCACTGAACCACAAGAAGATTGTATAGCTTCTTCTATAGAATAAGAAGATCAAGAATTTCTTCTTTCCTACGTCATGTTACTATCGAGTCCCTCCGTTATGAGTGAGTTCAGTTGTACCAACTCAGAGTCAAGAAATCGGGTCCAGGACACCTGGGTCTCCTCAAGAAAGATGCCTGTCTACCTTCTCAGGTTCTGTTATGTTATAAATAGGAATTCTTACAGAGACACCTGTCTCACTCCAGTTCCCAGGTCAACTCTAGCCCTACTTAGAAACTTTGCCCCCTCTGCTCTTATACTATTGTCTTTGGAGCAATTATGCTCTCCCAGGATTCAGAATGTTTCCCTGTCCCTGTGGAGGCTGGAAAGTTTTAGCTTCATAAGGTATGCATTCACTATAACAAAATGAAAGTGGTTAGAAACAGAATCATGAAATAATAAAGAACCATGCAAAAGACTATGATCCCTGACTCCAGCACCATGTCTACAGAGTCTGGGAACTCTGCAAGTGACAGAATTCACATGCAGTCCTTTATTAATCAATTCATTTTTATTCAACAATGATGTATAAATCCCCTACTATGTAGCAAACGGTATTAAGTGCTTAGAGCTTTCAGTCTAGTGGGCTCTGTCCATTTGGTTTACAAACTACCTCTTAGTCCCAAGTCATTCACACTGAAAGGGCATACACAGGGGACTGCTGAGCAGCCTACCCTTTTCTGAAAAATAAGCACACTTTAGGGTTTATTGCTCCTTACTCTCTTGCCTTAAAGCCTTGAGTTTGGGTCTCTCTCTCTCTCTCTCTCTCTCTCTCTCTCTCTCTCTCTCTCTCGACAGAGTCTCCTTCACTCACCCAGGCTGGATTTAAGTGGTACAATCTCAGCCAGCTCACTGCAACCTTCACCTCCCAGATTCAAGTAATTATCCTGCCTAAACCTCCCGCGTAGTTGGGATTACAGGTGCCTACCACCATGCCCGGCTAATTTTTGTGTTTTTAGTAGATATGAGGTTTCGTCATGTTGGCCAGGCTGGTCTTGAACTCCTGACCTCAGGTGATCTGCCCACCTTGGCTCCCCAAAGTGCTGGGATTACAGGTGACTCACGACACCCATAGGCTTTTCTTTTTAAGACCTCCAACACCTCCCTAAGTGAACCTGAACAGTCATTTCCCACTTTCTGTATCCATTATATAATTCAAGCTAACACATAGCTGTAGCTGTAGTAGTACCTACCAATATATGGTCTACCTGAGAAGGCTTGATAATCTCACTGCTATTATTTCCATATCTGATGTGCTTCAGGGTAAACTAGAGCATTACAGTGTTCAAAGGGCTTAGCTCTTCCCCACCCCTGTCTTACTGGTCTAGCACATTCCCCACTTCCGCTCAGTTTTCTGCCTTATACTTCAGTTTCTTCTTCAACCAGGAGTGCTCTCTTGAATTCCAATCCATTTGCCTAGGGTCCTAATACCCTTCCAAGCTCTAACCAACAACTTTATCCACAGGAAAGTATTTGATATTTAATCTTATTCTCCCACTCATTTACCAGAGTTCTTCCTTCGACGCGCCATTCCTCTGAAATACCACTATTCAGCTCACCACCTGCTCCTACAAACCTGATTTCAGGTACTCCCACCATCTGTGGCCCTGCTGCTATGCCAAGCCATCAATTCTGCATTTTACCAAGCTCTGGCATGCCTCCAGCAACAATTATTATGCACAGGTAGTTCAAGGGTGGATTGAGACTGCCATCTTTCTTATGATATTTCTTTCCATAGGACAGCTAGAAAATTCAAAATTAAGCAGTAGTACAATGAGCTGAAATAATTTACAGATATTTTTAATGCTGGAGAAAAAATAATGATCCGATTAAATCTTCCCCTAAGAAATCATTATTCTATTGAGTTCATCCAAATAGCAGGGTGTGATTTTAATTATTATAATAGAACATAATTGTCACTAAACTGAGGAGTTAATTATTCTGAAAATAATTGTGTCATTCTTCTACAAATAAAATGATACAAAAATGTATTTTGTTGCTCCGAGTTTTGAATAATACCAACACAGCCAATATATTTACTCATGTGAAACTTAAGCAACCCAATTTTCTCCCAAGAGTTGGATTTGCAATTTTAAACTTGCAAATTATATGGAAGCTTCATTATTTCTCTAATGGGAAACACAAGCTTCTTACAGAAGTGCCTCAGAATTGGCATTTGCCATCTATCTTAAATGCCACCATCCTGTTGGAGTGTTGTTATAGGTCTCACCGAGACAGTCTAGTTGTTTGTATTTCTATTTTATAATTCTTGATCCATGGGTTAATTTTCAGACAATACAGCAGAGACCCAAAGACATGAAATTATCAGACATTACATTATCCTGAAATGAAGGCCAAAATTGTATCACCGGAGAAAAACAGTCAGTATTTTCAATGTTAAGATTGAATGGTGGCTCTCTGGGCATAATCGAAGAAGAGTGTTAGGCAAAAATAATGGAGTAGAAATATTTGGTAGCATAACTTATTTTTCTTATCTGGGACTTACTTCAATTAAGTTAAGCATCATTTCATACTATGTTTCTAGATTTCTTTTGGTTGGTATATCTGAACTCGCCTGCCTTTTCCATCATACCACCCATCTCACAGCCCATATTCTAGAACCTTGGGCCCCTTTACCTGTAATATTAATGGCTTAATGAGAGTCATATTCTCTCACGAAACCTGTCCTGTGAGTACTTGAATCAATTGGAACCATTATTGTTATTTGCTATCATAAAAGTCTTTTGGTTTTAAAATTATTCAACTGACAGATGTCATAAAGTCAAGATAAGAGGGAGGGAGCTACATAATTTGGAACTGGCCCCAACAGATGTGTCAGGGATCAGAGGAGCATATGGACAGGGTGGAATTTAAGCTTTAGGTGAGGGAGAGTCAATTAAAGATTAAGCGAATACAAAGTTTCCATTGGGCCCTACTGATATCAATTGCTATCATGGAAAACTAAGACTAGACTTTTTTTTTTTTTTTTTTTAAAGAACTAGAATCCAGGAAGGAAGAGGGACTGGGACCAGCACACACTAAATCCTTAATACATCAAAATTATAGTTTCATTTATTACTATGGTTTATATTCTAGTATTTGTCTAGTGGTTAGCATGAAGTAGGAACCTCATGACATTCAGGTAGTAAAGATGAGAAAATGTAGCACTAAAACGGGCAGTGTGAGTGGTGAGTGACCAGAAAGAGAAAGAAAAAAGTATGTAGGAAGAGGTTTGTCATGGAAAGTCAGGAAGTATTCAGTTGGTGCAAAAGTGACTGCAGTTTTTGCCTTGATTTTCAATGGCAAAAATTGTGATTAGTTTTGCACCAACTTAATAGAATGTTTTCACACAGAGAGGTCAGTTGTATCAGAGGTTTTTGAGAATCAAATAAACTGAGAAGAGAAAAAAGCTCATTGAATTTAACAAGCTACATGTTACTGGTTACTTTAACAAGCTGATTTTGTGGAAAGATGAGGATAGAAACTAGATTGGAAGACTGAGAGGTAAGTGGCATGAATGTTGACAATGATTATAGACAACCAAGGGGAGATAGAAGATATGGGGAGGAGGAGGGTAACAAGAAAGATTTGTGTATTTTTGTGTTAATTGGGAGGAACTCCAATGTGTTTAAAACAACAATTCAGCTGAGAGGAAGTAAATGAATATGCAAGAGAAAGAGAAGGGGTTAAGCAACACAGCATGGTCTCTGATCAGGCTAGCATTCATGAGACCAAAGCAGAAATTCAATATGAGGATTGGCCCCAGATTATAGGAGGAGCAATTCTTGGCTCTGTCATTAACTCTTAAGAGCAACCCTAGAGGTTGGTAATTCTATTTTATCAGTTAAGACCTGCTTCTCTCTTCGTGAAATACCAGCAGCATATCTGAGGTTTGATTCCTGGGAGCCTTTTCCAATTTGTGATGAGGATTACGTTATTTTTACAATGATGAGAAGCCTGAAACTCCACCTGCTTCCAGATAGGAAAGCAAACTTCAGACAATACTGCAAATGTGAAGCACACTCCCTCTGGGGTGTCCCTAACCACCAGTGACAGCTTCTGGTTATGTTGCTTATAGATCTTAATCCTGGGAGCAGAGGCTTGAGTTACTTATTAATGGAGAATGGAGAAAAACAAGGTTGAGATACATTCTAAGTGTCATTTCCAAAATGTATTTTTTAAAAAAGAGTAAAAGGGGAAATACATTTCCTTTTGTCCTACTTGTGGCTCATGTCATACCATTGGCACAATCAATGACCCTGCATGGGTTATTCTGAGATTGTAGAGTCCCACAGAATAAAGTAAGCTGAAAGCAGAAGAGCCTGCCACTGGCCTGGAACAGAGGCCCATAAACTAACCCCACAGATCCTACATACATTTTATTTTTGTTAAAATAAAAACATTCAAACAGTTATGCCTAGTAATTTATGTATTCTCCATGGCTGTGTTTGTGCAACAGTGGAAAAGCTGAATGGTTGTTACAGAGACCATATGAGTCTCAGGCTGAAATAGTTATTCAGCCCTTTTCCTAAAAGAATTGGAGCCATTTTGGCCTTGAGGAATGAAAGAGCTATGCAATGCCTCAGGCTACTGATAGAGAAGGAGGTGAGACTTCCCACTTTCCCAGGAGGAGATGCTTTCAGACTAATCTCATAGGTAGAATCCACAGACCCAGATAGAGGGCTGCATAGTGGAGGCAGTGCCCAAATCCTCATAAGTGTTCAGAGGTCAAGTTCCTCTCTTTTGTTAGAGGACTATGATTCCAAGGGGACTTTGCTTACGGAAGCAATGCAAAACCCAAGAATTAAGGCACAACAGAAGGCTAAGTTAGAAGCCATAACGCTGGCTTTGGGTCACTTACAGTCAAGAGTCTGGTGGTACTGACTCTAAGGCAGAAGAGTCTGGGCAAAGGGCAATGGTCACTGTGTTGAAACAGGAGTCAGTAGACAAGATCCATAGCAGTTGTAAATTCTTCATAAGTTAAAATGATAAAGCCTGGGCTCGATTTCATTAGTAATAATAATAGCTTACCTAACATTTGTTGAGAGCTTTCCCAGCTCTTGTGATTATGCATTATACTAACATACACAGCACAGTATTATTATTTTTGTAAATTTTAAGTTCTGGGATATGTGTGCAGAACGTGCAAGTTTGTTATATAGCTATATATGTGCCATGGTGGTTTGGTGCACCTATCAACCCATCATCTAGATTTTAATTCCCACAAGCATTAGGTATTTATCCTAATGCTCTCCCTCTCCTTGCCCCAACACCCCAACAAACCCGGGTGTGTGATGTTCCCCTCCCTGTGTCCATGTGCTATCATTGTTCAACTCCCTCTTATGAGTGAAAACATGTGGTGTTTGATTTTCTATTCCTGTGTTAGTTTGCTGAGAATGATGGCTTCCAGCTTCATCCATGTCCCTGCAATCGACATGATCTCATTTTTTTTATGGCTGCATAGTATTCCATGACATATGTGTGCCACATATTTTTTATCCAGTCTATCTTGATGGGCATTTGGGTTGGATCCAAGTCTTTGCTATTGTGAATACTGCTGCAATAAACATATGTGTGCAAGTGTTTTTATAGTAGAATGATTTATAATCCTTTGGGTATATACCCAGTAATGGGATTACTGAGTCATATGGTGTTTCTGGTTCTAGAGCCTTGAGGAATCACCACACTGTCTTTCACAATGGTTGAACTAATTTACACTCCCACCAACGTGTGTAAACGTTCCTATTTCTTCATAGCCTCACCAGCATTTGTTGTTTCCTGACTTTTTAATGATCACCATTCTGACTGACTTGAGATGGTATCTCACTGTGGTTTTGATTTGCATTTCTCTAATGACCAGTGATGTTGACCCTTTTTTCATGTGTTTTTTGGCCACATAGATGTCTTCCTCTGAGAAGTATCTGTTCATATCCTTTGCCTGCTTTTTGATGGGATTTTTTTTTTCTTGTAAATTTAAGTTTCTTGTAGATTATGTGTATTAGAACTTTGTCAGATGGGTAGATTGTAAACATTTTCTCCCATTCTGTAGGTTGCTTGTTCACTCCAATGCTAGTTTCTTTTGCTATGCAGAAGCTCTTTAGTTTAATTAGATCCTATTTGCCAATTCTGGCTTTTGTTGGAACTGTTTTTCGTGTTTAAATCATAAAGTCTTTGCCCATGCCTATGTCCTGAATGGTATTGCCTAGGTTTTCTTCTAGGGTTTTTATGGTTTGGAGTTTTACATTTCAGTCTTTAATCCATCTTGAGTTAATTTTTGTGTAAGATGTAGGAAGAGGTCCAGTTTCTGTTTTCTGCTTATGGCTAGCCACTTTTCCCAGCATCATTTAATAAATAGGGAATCCTTTCCCCATTGCTTGTTTTTGGCAGGTTTGTCAAATATCAGATGGTCATAGATGTGTGGGGTTATTTCTAAGGTCTTGGTTCTGTTCCACTGGTCTATATATCTATTTTGATACCAGTACCATGCTGTTTTGGTTACTGTAGCCTTGTAGTATAGTTTGAAGTCAGGTAGCATGATGCCTCCAGCTTTGCTCTTTTTACTTAGGACCGTCTGGGCTATATGGGCTCTTTTTGTTCCATATGAAATTTAAAGTAGTTATTTTCTAATTCTGTGAAGAAAGTCAATGGTAGCTTGATGGAAATAGCATTGAATCCACAAATTACTTTGGGCAGTGTGGCCATTTTCACAATATTGGTTCTTCCTATGTATGAGCATGGAATGTTTTTTGATTTGTTTGTGTCCTCTCTTATTTCCTTGCACAGTGGTTTCTAGTTCTCCTTAAAGAGGTCTTTCATGTTTTATTCCTAGGTATTTTATTTTCTGCTAGTTTTTAAATTTGTTTGCTCTTGCTTCTCTAGTTCTTTACCTGTGATGTTAGGGTGTCAGTTTAAGATCTTTCCAGCTTTCTGATGTGGGCATTAAGTGCTATAAATTTACCTCTTAATACCGCTTTAGCTGTGTCCCAGTGATTCTGGTACATTATCTCTTTGTTCTCATTGGTTTCAAAGAACTTCTTTATTTCTGCCTTAATTTCATTATTTACCCAGGAGTCTTTCAGGAGCAGGTTGTTTGATTTTCATGTAGTTGTTCAGTTTTGAGTGAGTTTCTGAATCCTGCATTCTAACTTAATTGCACTGTGGTCTGAGAGACTGTTATGAATTCTGTTCTTCTGCATTTGCTCAGGAGTGTTTTATTTCCAATTATGTGGTCAATTTTAGAATAAGTGACATGTGGTGCTGAGAAAAATGTATATTCTGTTGATTTAGGTTAAAGAGTTCTGTAGATGTCTATTAGGTCCACTAGATCCAGACCTGAGTTCAAGGCCTGAATATCCTGTTACTTTTCTGTCTCATTGATATATCTAATATTGGCAGTGAGGTGTTAAAGTTTCCCACTATTATTGTGTGGGAATCTAATTCTCTTTGTAGGTTTCTAAGAACTTGTTTATGACTCTGGGTGCTCCTATACTGGGTGCAAATATATTTAGGATAGTTAGCTCTTCTTGTTGCTTTGGTCCCTTTACCATTATGTAATGTCCTTCTTTGTCTTTTTTGATCTTTGTTGGTTTAAAGTCTGTTTTATCAGAAACTTGGATTGCAACTCCTACTTTTTTGCTTCCCATTTGCTTGGCAAATATTCTTTCATCCCTTTATTTTGAGCCTATGTGTGTGTTCACATGTGAGATGGGTCTCCTGAATACAGCACACCAGTGTGTCTTGACTCTTTATCCAATTTGCCAGTCTGTGTCTTTTAATTGGTGGGATTTAGCCCATTTATATTTAAGGTTAATATTGTTATATGTGAATTTGATCCTGTCATCATGATGCTAGCTGATTATTTGGCACATTAATTGATGCAGTTTCTTCACAGTGTCATTGTTCTTTATATTTTGATGTGTTTTTGCAGTGGCTGGTACCAGTTGTTCCTTTCCATATTAGTGCTTCCTTTAGGAGCTCTTGCAAGGCAGGCTTGGTGGTGACAAAGTCCCTCAGCATTTGCTTGTCTGGAAAGGATTTTATTTTTCTTTCACTTATAAAGCTTAGATTGGCTGGATATGAAATTCTGGGTTGAAAATCCTTTTCTTTAAGAATGTTGAATATTGGCACCCACTCTCTTCTTGCTTGTAGGTTTTCTGCAGAGAGATCTGCTGTTAGTCTGATGGGCTTCCCTTTGTAGGTGACTTGACCTTTCTCTCTGGCCATCCTTAATATTTTTTCCTTCATTTCAGCCTTGGAGAATCTGATGATTATGTGTCTTTGGGTTGATTTTCTCATGGAGCATCTTAGTGGTGCTCTCTGTATTTCCTGAATTTGAATGTTAGCCTGTCTTGCTAGATTTGAGAAGTTCTCCTGGATAATATCCTGAAATGTGTTTTCCAACTTGATTTCATTCTCCCCATCACTATCAGGTACACCAATCAATTGTAGGTTTGATCTTTTCACATGGTCCCATATTTCTTGGAGGCTTTGTTCATTTCATTCTTTTTTCTCTAATCTTGTTTTCATGCCTTATTTCAGCAAGATGGTCTTCAATCTCTGATATCTTTTCTTTCTCTTGATCAATTCAGCTATTGCTACTTGTATATGCTTCACAAAGTTCTCATGCTGTGTTTTTCAGCTCCATCTGGTCATTTATATTCCTATCTAAACTGATTATTTTAGTGAGCAGTTCCTGTAATCTTTTATCAAGGTTCTTAGCTTCCTCGCATTGGGTTAGAACATCCTCCTTTAGCTCAGAGGAGTTTCTTATTATCCACCTTCTGAATACTTTTATCAGTTCATCAATCTCATTCTCTGTCCAGCTTTGTGCCCTTGCTGGAGAGGAGTTGTAATCATTTGGAGGAGAAGAGGCATTCCGGCTTTAGGAATTTTCAGTGTTTTTGCCCTGTTTTTTTCTCATCTTCATGGATTTATCTAGCTTTGATCTTTGAAGCCAATGATGTTTTGATGCAGTTTTTGTGTGGGAGTCTTTTTTGTTGATGTTGTTGTTGTTGCTTTCTGTTTGTTAGTTATCTTCTAACAGTAAGGCCCCTCTTCTGCAGGTCTGCTGCAGTGTACTGGAGGTCCATTTCAGACCCTGTTCTCCTGGGTATCACTAGTGAAGGCTGTAGGACAACAAAGATTGCTGACTGCTCCTTTTTCTGGAAGCTTTGTCCCAGAGGGACACTGGCCTGATGGCAACAAGAGCTCTCCTGCATGAGATGTCTGTTGACCCCTGTTGAGAGGTCTCTCCCTGTCAGGAGCCACAGGGGTCAGAGACCCACTTGAGGAGGCAGTCTGTCCCTTAGCAGAGCTGGTGCACTGTGCTGGGAGAATCCCCTGTGTCAAGATCAGTGGCTCTCTTCAGAGCTGGCAGGCAGGAAAGATAAGTCTACTGAAACTGTGCCCACAGCCACCCCTCCTACAAGGTGCTCTGTACCAGGGAGGTGAGAGTCTTATCTGTAAGCCCCTGACTGGGGCTGCTGCATGTCCTTCAGAGATGCCTGCCAGTGAGGAGGAATTTTTAAATTTCTGTCAGGCTGCAGCTGCATTGCCTCGCTGTTGGTTTCAGTAGATTTATTTAACTTACTGTTAAATACTTCTGTGGTGAATTCTGCTATTGGCTTCAAGTAGATTTGTTTAACTTACTGTTAAATACTTACTGTGGTGAATTCTGCCCAGTCCAAACCTCCCAGTCTCCTTACCACTGTCAAGGCAAAACCGCCTTCTAAAGCCTCTGTCATGGCAGATGCCCCTGTACCCCCAACCAAGCTGCATCTTCTCAGGTAGACTCCAGACTGCTGTACTGACAGTGAGAATTTCAAGCCAGTGGTTCTTAGTTTGTTGGGTTCCATGGGAGCAGGAACCACTGAGTGAGACCACTTGGCTCCCTGGCTTCAGCCCCCTTTCCAGGGAAGTGAACAGTTCTCCTGGGTCACTGGGGTTCCAGGCACCAGGGTATGGAAAAACCTCCTGCAGCTAGCTCAGTGTCTACCCAAATAGCCACCCAGTTTTGTACTTGAAACCCAGGGCCCTGGTTGTGTAGGCTCATGTGGGATCTCCTGATGTGCGGAATGAAAAAATCTGTGGGAAATACCTCCTACTAGGGTGAGTAGCACAGTCCCTCATGGCTTCCCTTGGCTGGGGGAGGGAGATACCTAGCTCCTTGCACTTCCCAGGTGAAGCTACACCCCACCCTACTTCTGCTCACTCTCTGTGGGTTGCACCCACTGCCTAACCAATGACATAAACTGGATACCTCAATTGGAAATGCAGAAACCACCCACCTTCTGTTTTGGTCCCAGTGGGAGCTGCAAACTGGAACTGTTTCTATTCAGCCATCTTGGCCTCTCCCCAATAAGATCAGTATTAAGTTCTTTACATGAATTGTTAAGATGTAATTCTTACAGCAATCCTATAAGGGTAGTTATGCCCAAGGCCACATAGCAAATAACTGAGCTATGATATAAATCCAGGCAGTCTGAAAGTTTATATTTCTAACCACTAAGGTTTTAAATATGTCATGGGGCAAAATCTAATATAATTCCCATGCTAGAAAATACTCCCTTAAATAGGAGCTACAACTATGCAACTGCCCAATGGGTTCATTTTTCCCACTATTCAGATAGAGCCAATTCATCAAGACAGGGGAATTGCAACAGAGAAAGAGTTTAATTCATTCACAGCTGGCTAAGCAGACAAGGTTTTATTACTACTCAAATAAGCCTCCCCCAAAATTTGGAGGCTAGTTTTTCAAGGATAGTTTGGTAGGCCAGGGAATTGGTGTTGCCGAGTGGTTGAGGATGCTAGGGTAGTGGAAAATGGTCCTTGTGTGGTCTGAGTCCACTGCTGAGTGGGACACAGAAGTGGTTGTTTGATCCAGGTGGAGCCATCAGTGGTCAGAAATGCAAAAAACTGAAAAGATATTTCCACTTTTACATTCTACAATAGTGATTTTATCTGTAGGAGTAATTGCGGAAGTTGCAAATCTTGTGACCTCTAGAATAATGTCTGGTTATTATTCTACCTAGACCTTAGCAGAATTCAGGCACTTTCCATACTCTTAACCTAGGGCATTTTCTTAGCTTTACAAAAGCTGTTAATTTTTGTGGAAGGGCTATTATAATTTAAACTATAAACAAAATGTCTCACAAAATTATCTTGACCCAAGCCCAAGAATGTTTAAGGGCACTTTGGCAATTAAAGGCAAGATGGGAGTTGGTTAGATTACACCTCCTTCACTATTATAATTTTCTCACTGTTATAACTTTTGCAAAGTTTGTTTCAAGTAGATTTATTTAACTTACAAAATGAACTTCCTATTTACCTTATGTAGCCTACTAGGTTAACCTCACTGATAAACTTTGGTGTTATTTTTTCCTATTTAATTTTATTGTTGTCCTTCTTTTGTATACCACTGTTTGTCTTAGTAAAGACATCATTTTGAAAATAGAAATGTCAAAGAAAAAAATAAACTCTCAAGTTATAAATAGAACAGAATATAACATGCATATTATTTAGAGGATCTGGAATTCTTAGAAGCACAACTTATTAGAGAAACACATTATGTCAACATACCATTCATATTATCTCAATAAATTCAAAAATATCTCCACTAGAGTTTCTCCTTTGGGTTAAAACATTATTTACACAAAGGGAATTACAACCTGAGAATTTCCACTCTATTATACCTGGGTAGATGCTGAAACCTTTTTTGAAACAAAAACTAAATTTTTATTTTTTATATTTTTTGACTTTTTAAAAAGTTTTCTGGGCACATAATAGGTATATACATTTATGGGGTACATGGAATATTTCGATACAGGCATACAATGCAGAATTATCACATCACAGAGAATGGGGTATCCTTCACCTCAAGCATTTAACCTTTGTGTTACAAGCAATCCATTACACTCTTTTACTTATTTTTAAATGTACAATTAAGTGATTGACTATAGTCCCTCTGTAGTGTTATCAAATAGTAGGGCTTATTAACACTTTTAATTACTGTTTTTGTACCCATTAGCCATCCCCACCTTCTCCTCCCAACCCCCATCCTCTGGTAACAATCCTTCCATACTCTATATCCCATCCTCCATTGTGTATATGTACTAATGGATACCATTGTACCAATAGTATTTCACTGTGTATATGTACCAATGGATACCAATTGATTAATGAATAAAGAAAATGGATACATTATTTACCCATTCATCTGTTGATGGACACTTGGGTTGCTTCCAAATCTTGGCTATTGTGAACAGTGCTGCAACAAACATGGGAGTGCAAATATCTCTTTGATATACTGATTTTCTTTCTTGGGGGTATATACCCAACAGTGGAATTGCTGAGTCATATGGTAGCTCAATTTTTAGTTTTTTGAGGAACCTCCAAACTGTTCTTCCTGGTGGTTTTACTAATTTACATACCCCTAAACAGTGTAAGAGTGTTCCCTTTTCTCCACATCCACGCTAGCATTTGTTGTTGCCTATATTTTGGATATAAGCCATTTTGACTGGGGTAATATATCTTATTGTAGTTTTGATTTGCATTTCTCTGATCCATCATGTTGAGCACCTTTTTATATGTGTGTTTGCCATTTGTGTCTTTTGTGAAATGTCTATTCAAATATTTTGCCCATTTCTTGATCAGGTTGTTAGATTTCTTTTTTCCTATAGAGTTGTTTGAGTTCTTTATATATTCTGTTTGTTAATTTCTTCTTAGATGGATAGTTTGCAAATATTTTCTTCCATTCTGTGGGTTGTCTCTTCACTTTGATTATTTCCTTTGCTTTGCAGAAGCTGTTTAACTAGATGTGATCCCAGTTTTCCATTTTTGTTTTGTGGCCTGGCTTGTGGGGTATTGCTCAAGAAATTTTTGCACAGACCAACGTCCTGGAGAGTTTCCCCAATGTTTTCTTATAGTAGTTTTATGGTTTGAGATCTTAGATTTAAATCTTTAATTCATTTTGATATGATTTTTGTGTATAGTGACAGGTAGGGGTCTAGTTTCATTCTTCTGTATATGAATATCCTGTTTTCTTAGCACCATTTATTGAAGAGACTGCCTTTTCCTCAGTGTTAAGTTCTTGCAACCTTTGTCAAAAATGAGTTCACTGTAGATGTTTAGATTTATTTCTGGGTTCTCTATTTTGTTCCATTGGTCTGTGTGTCTGTTTTTATGTCCGTACCGTTTTTCTTCGCTTATTATAGTTCTGTAGTATAATTTGAAGTCATGTAATGTAATTCCTCCAATTTTGTTCTTTTTGATTAGGATAGTTTGGGCCACTATAGGTCTCTTGTGGGTTCATATACATATTAAGATAATTTTTTCTCTTTCTGTGAAGAATGTCATTGGTTCATTGCTATTTTCATAGGGATTACATTGAAACTGTAGATTTCTTTGGGTAGTGTGAACATTTTAACAATATTGATTCTTTCAATCCATGAATATGGAATATTTTTCCTGTTTGTGTCCTCTTCAATTTCTTTCATCAGTGTTTTCTAGTTTTTATCATAGAGATCTTTCACTTCCTTTATTGATTTCTAGATATTTTATTTACAACTATAATAAATGGGATTGCTTTTTAAATTTTCTTTTCAGATTATTCAGTTGACATATAGAAATGCTACTGATTTTTGTATGTTAATTTTGTATCCTGCAACTTATTAAATTTATTTAGAAATTCTCATGGTTTCTTTATGGAGTCTTTCAGTTCTTCCAAATATAAGATTATATGATCTGAAAACAAGGATAATTTGACTTCTTCCACTTCAATTTGGATGTACTTTATTTATTTCTCTCCTCTGATTGCTCTAGCTAGGACTTCCACTACTATGTTAAACAACAGTGGTGAAAGTGGGCATTCTTTTCATGTTCCAGATCTTAAAGGAAAGGATTTCAGTTTTTTCTCATTCAGTATATTAACTTTGGGTCTGTTGTATGTGGCTTTTATTATGTTGAGGTATGTTTCTTCTACACCCAGTTTTTTGAGGG
Organism: Colobus angolensis palliatus; assembly: GCF_000951035.1. NCBI lineage: Eukaryota > Metazoa > Chordata > Mammalia > Primates > Cercopithecidae > Colobus > Colobus angolensis. Next base: position 1,715,204 of record NW_012112919.1, on the reverse strand, counting down.
TATTTATTATGAGGGAGTGTTGAATTTTATCAAATGCTTTTTCAGCATCAATTGAAATGATTATGTAATTTTTTACATTTCATTCTGTTGATATGGTATATCACATTGGTTGATTTGCATATGTTAAATCATCCTTGCATATCAGGGATAAATCCCACTTGGTCATGATGAATGATCTTTCTAATGTATTGTTGAATTTGGTTTGTGATATGATTTGGCTATGTCCCCACCAAAATCTCATTTTGAATTTCCATGTGTTGTGGGAGGGAACCGGTTGGGGGTAATTGAATCATGGGGGCAGGTTTTTCTCATGCTGTACTCATTATAGTGAATCATTCTCACGAGATCTGATGGTTTTATAAGGGTGAGTTTCCCTGGACAATCTCTCTCTTTTTGCCTGCTGCCATCCATGTAAGATATACTTGCTATTCCTTGCCTTCCTCCATGATTGTGAGGCCTCCCCAGCCATGTGTAACTGTAAGTCCATTAAACCTCTTTTTATTCCCAGTCTCAGGTATGTCTTTATCAGCAGTATGAAAATAGACTAACAAGGTTAATTGGTACTAGTAGACTGGGGGCACTAGTGACAAGGTACCCTAAAACGTGGAAGCAACTTTGGAACTGGGTAACAGGAAGAGACTGGAACAGTTTGGAGGGCTCAAAAGAAGACAGGAAAATGTGGGAAAGTTTGGAACTCTCTAGAGACTTGAGGGCCTTTGACGAAAATATCTTTATCAGCAGTATGAAAATGGACTAATATGGTTTGCTAGTATTTTGCTGAAGATTTTTGCATCAAAAATGGACATTTTAACAATATTGATTCTTCCAGTCCATGAACATGGAATATTTTTCCATTTTTGGTGTCCTTTTCAATTTCTTACATCTTATAGTTTTTATTATAGAGTCTAGATTCTCAGGGATATTTGTCTGTAGTTTTCTTTTATTTTTTTTTTATTATACTTTAAGTTCTAGGGTACATGTGCATAATGTGCAGGTTTGTTACATATGTATACTTGTGCCATGTTG
>NW_012112919.1:1711099-1713600 GCF_000951035.1 Colobus angolensis palliatus | reverse complement strand
TGATTTTTTAATGATTGCCATTCTAACTGGTGTGAGATGGTATCTCATTGTGGTTTTGATTTGCATTTCTCTGATGGCCAGTGATGATGAGCATTTTTGGTTTCAATATCAGGGTAATACTGGCTTTGTATAATGAGTTTGAAAGTAGTTCCTCTTCCTCTATTATTCAGAATTTGAGTTTAAATAGGATTGATATTATTCTTTCTTTAAATGTTTGGTAGAATTCAGCAGTGAAGCTGTTGAGTCTTGGGCTTTCCTTTACTGGAAGATTTTTTGTTATTGTTTTAGTCTTGTTACTTGTTATTGGTCTGTTCAGGTTTTGGATTTCTTCCTGGTTCAATCTTGGTAGGTTAGATGTGTCTAGATATTTGTCCCATTTCTTCTAGATTTTCCAATGTATTGGCATATAGTTGCTCATAGTAACCAGTAATGATTCTTTGAACTTCTTCAGTACTGCTTGTAATGTCTCTTTTTTATTTCTGATTTTATTTGTTAGTATCTTCTGTGTGCTTTTCTTAGTCTGGCTAAAGGTTTGTCAATTTTTGTTGATTCTTTCCAAACACCAACTTTTGTTTCATTGATCTTTTGTGTTGTTTATTACAATTTCATTGACTTCTGCTCTGATCTGTATTATTTCTTTTAATTTTCAGTTTGGTTTGCTCTTGATTTTTTAGTTCTTTAACATACCTCATTGGATTGTTTATTTGAAGCTTTTTTTTTAATGTAGGTACTTATAGCTATAAACTCTCCTCTTAGTAGTGCTTTTACTGTATCACATAGGTGTTGGTATTTTGTTTTTCCATTATACTTTGTTTCAAGAAATTCCCTTCTTAATTTCTTCATTGACCCTGCTGGTCAATCAGGAGCATATTGTTTAATTTCCATGTATTTGTATAGTTTTCAAAATCCATCTTGTTAATTTCTTGTTGTGTTCTATTATGGTCAGAGAAGATGCTTGATATTATTACAGTTTTTCTGAATGTTTTTAGATTTGTTTTGTGGTCTTGCCTATCCTTGAGAATGACCCATGTGCTGAGGAAAATAATGTATAATCTGAAACCATTGGATTAAGTATTCTGTAAATATTTATTAGATCCATTTGTTCTATAGTGCAGTTAAGTCTGATGTTTCTTCATTGCTTTTCTACCTGGAAAATCTGTCCAATAGTGAAAGTGTTGTGTTGAAGTCTCCAGCTATTATTGTATTGGGGCCTCTCTCTTTAGCTCTAATAATATTGCTTTATATATCTGGGTGGTCCACTGTTGGGTGCATGTATATTTAAAATTGTTATATCCTCTCGCTGAATTGACCCCATTAACATTATATAGTGACTTCCTTGTTTCTGCTTATAGTTTTCAACTTGAAATCTATTTATCTCATGCATGTATAGCTACTGTTGCTTTTTTGGTTTCACTTGCAAGGTATATCTTTCTCTATCCTTTTATTTTCTATGTGACTCTGTATAGGCCAAGTGTGTTTCTTGTAGGCAACAGATCAATGGATCTTGTTTTGCTCATCCATTTAGCCACTCTGTCTTTTGACTGGAGTGTTTACTCCAAAAAATGTAGTTTCTTGCTTTTAATTTTTTGTCTCTCTATTGTAAGTTTTTTGAGTTGGAGATTATCATGAGGTTTGCAGATATTATCTTATAACCCATTATTTTAACTTGATAACAACTTAACATTGTTTGCGTAAACAAACAAAAAGAAAACAAATAAAAACTCTACACCTTAGTTTTGTTCCCAAGCTTTTAAACTTTTTTTTCTATTTATATCTTGTGCTATCAGTGTCTTAAAATGTTGTTGTAGTTATTTTTTAGTGGCTCATTGCTTATTCTTCCTACTTAAGATAAAAGTAGTTACACATCACAGTTACCATTTTATAAGATTCTGGGTTTTTCTTGTACTCACTACTACCATTGAAGTTTTTACCTTAGCATGATTACTTGTCACTTATTCATGTTTTTTTTTCCTTTTGATTGAAGTACCCCATTTAGCATTTCTTGTAGGACAGGTATGGTATTGATAAAATCCTTCAGCTTTTGCTTGTCAGGAAAGTCTTTATCTCTCCTTCATGCTTGACACATAATTTTGTCAGATATACTATTCTAGGGTAAAAGTTTCTATCCTTCAGCACTTTCAATATGTCATGCCACTTACTCCTGGTCTGTAAAGTTTTCACTGAAAATTCTGCTGCCAGGCATATTTGAGCTCCATTGCATGTTATTTGCTTCTTTTCCATTACTGCTTTTAGAGTCCTTTCTTTATCCTTGATCTTTGGGAGGTTGATTATTAAATGCCTTGAGGTAGTTTTCTTTGGGTTAAATATGCTTGGTGTTCTATAACCTTCTTGTACTTGGATATTGATATCTTTCTTTAGGTTTGGGAAGTTCTTTGTTATTATTCCTTTGAAAAAATGCTCTACCTTGATCTCTCTCTCTCTCCCTACCTCTAAGGCTAAGGCTAATCATCTTAGATCTGTTTTTTTTTTTTTTTTTCTTA
>NW_012112919.1:1699393-1710818 GCF_000951035.1 Colobus angolensis palliatus | reverse complement strand
TTTTTTTTTTTTTTTTTTTAGAATATTTCCTAGGTCCTGTAGGCTAGGCATGCTTCATTATTTATTATTCTTTTTTTTTTTTTTTGTCTCCTCTGACTATGTGTTTTCAAATAGCCTGCCTTCAAGATTACAAATTCTTTCTTCTGCTTGATCAGTTCTACTATTAAAAGACTCTGCTGCATTTTTCACTATACTAATTAGATTTTTCAGTTTCAGAATTTCTGCTTGATTCTCTTTAATTATTTCAGTTTACTTGTTAAATTTATCTGATGGAACTTTGACTTTCTACTCTGTGTTCCCCTGTATTTATTTGAGTTTCCTCAACAGAGTTATTTTGAATTCTCTACCTGAAAGGTCATATATCTCTGTTTTTCCAGGATAGGTCGCTGGTGTCTTATTCAGTTCATCTGGTGAGGTCATGTTTTCCTGGATGGTGCTGGTACTAGTAGGTGTTATTCAGTGTCTAGACGTCGAAGTGTTAGATATTTACTGTAGTCTTCACTCTATGGGCTTATTTGTGCCCATCCTTATTGAGAATTCTTTGCAGATATTTGAAACGACTTGGGTGTTGTGATCTGAGCTGTATCTGCTTTAGGGGGCACCTCAAGCCCAGTAACAATGTGATTCTTGCAGATTTGTAGAAGTACTGCCTTGACAGTCTTGGACAATATCTGGGAGAATTCTCTGGATTACCAGACAGATACTTGTTCTCTTTCCTTAGTTTCTCCCAAACAAACAGTTTATTTCTCTGTTCTGAGCCACCCAAATCTGGAAGTAGAGTGACACAAGCATGCCTGTGGTCACTACCACTATGACTGTGGTGGGTCAGACCTGAAGCCAGCACAGCACTGGGTCTTGCCCATGGCTTGCTGTTACCACTCCCTGGCTACTGCCTATGTTTTTTCAAGGCCCTGGCAGTCTACAGTCAGCACTTGTTCTTCTCTTTAGGTTGGTGAGTTCCCACAGGCCCTGAGTGGTTCCAGAGGTGCTCTCCAGGATTCAGGCACTAGTGTCAAAACCTTAGAAGTCTACCTAGTGCTCTGTGCTGGTGTGGCTGAGCTGGCACTGAAACCACAATCATTTCCACTCTTCTGTTCCCTTTCCAAATGCAGAGGAACCTTACCCCATAACCACCACTATCACAGGCCATGGGGAGTACTGCCAGACTACCACTGATATTTCTTTAAGGCCCAAGGACTCTTAAGTCAGCTGCCTGGCCTGGGATTCACCCTTCAGGGGAGTGGGCTTGCCTCTGGCCCAGGGCAGGTCCAGAAATGCCAGTTAAGAGCCAACTTCTGGAATCAGGGACCCTAGGAACCTACTTGGTGCTCTACCCTCCTGTGTCCATGATGGTACCTGAAGCCAGCAAGTCTCAGAGGCTCATCCAAAGTCCTCAATATAGTACTTGGGTATTGCAGCTGGTTTTCAGAACCAAAGGGCTCTTCAGTTGGCATTGGATGAATGCTGCCAGGACTGGGTCTTTCCCTTCAAGGAAAAGGGCTCTCTTCTGGCCCATGGTGTGTCTAGAAATGTAATCTGTTACATTACGTAACAGAAATGTAATCTGTTAGCTAGAACCTGGAACAGAGGTCTCACCTCTGACCATGCCCCATCCTGCTGTGGCTGAGCTGGTATCCAAGATGCAAGACAGGTTCTTCCCATTCTTCCTTCTCCTCTCCTCAACCTGAAAGAAGGGGCCTCTTTTGAAGCTGTGAGCTGTGCAGTCTGCAGTTAGGGGAGGGAGTTAGAGAGTTACTACTTTCTTAGTCACCCCAGCTGGTATCTTAGTATATTGTGCCTACTGCTCCTGTCCACTGTCTTTGGGCCCAGTTCAGCACCAGAACTCACCTAAGAGTTGCTGTCCTTATGGCCCAGACTGACTTTCAAGTTTACTTAGAGACCCAGAACACTTTAGCCCTCAGTGATGAGGTTTGTGGGAACTTAGATTTGGACCACTGGGATCTGTGGTTCCCCTCTAGCTAGGGATGCTTTAAGTGCTCCCTCCATGGGTGGACATCAACTGACTTTGGTCTGATTTTTGTTTCTGCACTAGCAGGACAGCACTGAGTTCAATGCCTCACAAATGCTGTGCTCTTCCTACCTCAGTGTCGAGACACTAGGCAGCTGCTGCTGGGTAGGGGGTGGAGGGGTGTAGAGGAGGGGTGGTGTCAGCTATTCCAGGCTATTTTTTCCATCTCTTTAGTGCCTCTTTCAGTGAAACAATGTTAAAACCAGATTCTATGAGGGCTCACCTGATTTTTTGTTTTATGAGGTATTTTTTCTGTATAGACGGTTGTTAAGTTGGTATCCTTGTAGGAATTGGGGGGTGGGGAAGACTGGTGGAGATTTCTGTTCTACCATTTTGCTCTGCCTACTTCCTCTGAAGACTGTCTTATACTTTACTTTTGCACAAACATCAGTACAATTTCTTTCTAATATCTTCCTAAAATATATCAACTCCTTTCCCTGGCTTTCAAAGCAATCTCCAAATAGACCCCATCTACATCTCTAAACTTGTTTTTTTCTAAACCAGCTACTCTGTTTGTGTTTATTTTCTCATCCGAGTGTAAATGTCTGCCTTTTCTGCATTTTCCAACATGTTGGGATACCTCCCCTGGGCTCTCTCTCTTCACTACCATATAGACCTCTACCCAAAGAACAATAGAACTCTCCATTAAAACCTTCCTGACCCTATCCCTTTTCTTAAACTTCATCACAAATCTATTAAAACCCTTACAATTTTGCCAGTACAGTTTTCTCCCCAAATTATATTATCTTCAATTTTTGTATGTAAGTACTATCTTCTTAATTAGATTATTATTTCCATAAAATAGGAAATTTTCCACTTTCTTTTCTGTGTTTTCAACCTAGCCCTCTCCTGGGTGACAAGTTTATTACTGACTTAATATCAAGTGGTCATGAATTTGAATTCTGGCTTCTGTGAATTCAGCTATTTGAGCTTGGATAAACTGTTTAACGCTTATAAGTCTCAGTCCTCACCTGTATGAATGATGAGCATATTTTTGTTTCAAAATATTGTTATAAGTACCCTGAAATCAAGAATATTGTCATCTGGTTCACTACTACATACTAGCACATACAAAGAATAGTACTTGAGAAACAGGAGTTAATAAATATTTAAATAAATGTAAAGATAATGTAAAATGATGTTTATCAAGTTTATAACTGGCACAAAGAAACTCAATAAATGCCCAATCCTGAGAACTATTCATTTGTCAATTGGCCTTATGAATGAGCTTAGCTGAGAATCAGTGATTGAAACCTTTTTTTTTCACTGTAGTGGAGATAACAGCTTCCTTGCTGAACATCACAAGACATTTGGAAGATGAGAGCAGTCATGGGGCTCACAAGAAAGGTGCTAGCAAGGTCATCAAAATGCTGTACAAATAAGAGATGTGACTCACATATAAAGATGATGTGTAGATCTCAATGTCAAGTGTCACCTCACCTCATGGAACTCACGATTTGTGAGATTTTCACATTCAAAAAAATATTTAACAACTTAATTTTAAGTCCCTGGAGTTTTGTCCTAATTTCTGCATTTGGGGTTTAGAAGTTTTACAATATTTTTATTGGCCTAGATACAGAGGTAGAATCACAACAAGCCCTATGAAGTACAGAATGCGGCATAACCAGACTTCTTGGATGTTGTCCAAAGTGAATTATTAATAAAGTTTAAGAAAATGTTGTTTTGGCCCTCCTATTACTATTTAATTCATAAATGTCTCACTGGCATTGCAGGGCATAAATGATTCTCCAGCAGCTTAGTATTCATTGTAGGTTGAGAAAGAGACAATTGGGTTGTGATAACATTAAAGCATCTTTAGAGGTTTCCAGGACATGATAGAAAAGGTGACATAATGTAAAAAGCCTGAGCTTTGGCACCAGACTAGATTGTATTCGAATACTGGCCTTTCAGAAATTTGCTGTATGATTTTGAAAAACCACTTAACTCTTTGTGCCTCCTTGTCTTCATCTGTAGAATAAGGATAAACAACAGCTGCATTTTAGGTTTGTTGTTGAAATAGCATGGAATGCAAGTGATTGTGATATTTTACTTTGAATTTCAAAATCCCTCTCATTGAGGGTCAAGTACCTTCTATGAAGAAGATTGCAGAGAAGGGAAAAATGAAATCTTAGAAAGCAACATGGAGTGTAATGCATAATAGGGCTAAGTGGCATATAAATTAGGGTAATACTTGCTTCTGTAATAGATAAATCCCCAGAAATCATAGTGGTTTACCATAATAAAAATTACTGTCTTGCTGACAACTCACTGAGCATGGTCAGGAAGTGAACTATCACAGGGTGATTTAGGTGCCTAGTCTTTTTCCATCTCATGACCCCACCATCTTTCAGGACTTCTAAGTCCTTCACTGTCAGCCAGTGGCGAGGAAAGAGTAAGGGGTGTTCTAAGAGGTTTTTATAGGCCAGGAATGAAAGAGACAGCCATCACTTCCACCACAGTTCAATGGCCTCAGTCTAAACTGTGAGAGAGTCTGTGAAATACAATCTAGCTCTGTGCCCAGAAGGAAAAGGGAATGATTGTGGTAAACAGTTAACAATGTATATACCACTAGTAGTAAATACCAATCAGCAAAGGAATCTATTACATGAAACAGGGATGCAGACATCAAATATGTAAACTATTAAACTCAGGGAAAAAAAACTCTGCTAGTTATTGAGACCTTAAGAGAAAGTTAAGAAAAGAGAAAACAAAATGGTAATAGACAATACGCAGAACTTGAGTGGATGTGTATTACTTTAACCACAAAAGTGAGGGTAACCAAGAACCAGAAGAAATGTGATCAACTAGAAATTAAGGTCTCATTCCATGCTTTAATTTAGAATATCAACATGCCAATAAAAATCCATACATACAAGTAAAATTAATTTGTGGCAAGGCCTTAATGTTACCTAGTTTCACCTGAGAGGAATTTTGGATTAAAAGAAAAGAATTAAGGAAGATTGTATTCCTCAGATAAAAAAAAAAAAAGAAAAGTTTGCATCAAAATGAAAGAAATTAAATATCAGGGATTAAAGGTTATTAAAGGTTAAATGAATATCAAATGCCTCAGATAATTTTTGCTGATTTTAATCACAGTAAATATTCACTGCTATAACATATGGCTTCAATCCACCTTGTTTTGCCTGGTGTAGGCTGGCATAGTTTTTCAGAAGGAAATCCCCTATAACATGATTAGTTTCCTGACTAGGAAACTGACACTCAGTGTCCCCGTGGTTTGGAGTGGTGTCACAGTCTGCTGCTTGAATTGCTTTCCCCACCTTAACAGTGCCCTGGCAGGTCAAGCTAACTAAGAGAAGCAAGTCTGTAAAAATGAGAAGGAATTGAATGTTGATCGTCTTCTTCAGCTGACTTTTCTTCCTGCTCAGAGGATTTTACTTTTAACAGTGGAGGCTCAGGGGGTATTGAATTGGCTCTGTTGCTTATTTCTTGATTATGCCAGTGGCTATTTTGTCCATAATAAGAAAGTCTCATTGTGTCAGGAAGCTCCTGGGTTTGACCCAACTCTCCCTGGCTCCTACGAAAGAACCAGAGGGAGATTTTAATTTATCTGACATTGTCTCCATCCTTGGTTCACCCCCATCCTTGCCATAATGCTCTGAACCAGACATCTCATTTGCTTTATCTTTTTGTCTCCAATCCCTCTCTAGAATCTCTTGGTTTTAGTATAAAAGAAGTTTACATCTCTACCAAACCAATAATAAAGTCAATGAAAAATTCAATTAAGATAGTGCCGGCCAGGCGCGGTGGCTCAAGCTTGTAATCCCAGCACTTTGGGAGGCCGAGACGGGCGGATCACGAGGTCAGGAGATCGAGACCATCCCTAACACTGTGAAACCCCCTCTCTACTAAAAAAATACAAAAAACTAGCCGGGCGAGGTGGCGGGCGCCTGTCCCAGCTGCTCCGGAGGCTGAGGCAGGAGAATGGCGTAACCCCGGGAGGCGGAGGTTGCAGTGAGTGGAGATTGGCGCCACTGGACTCCAGCCGGGGTGACAGAGCAAAAAAAAAAAAAAAAAAAAAAAAAGATAGTGCCAAATATGAAAGGATTCTTGGATGGACAAACCTTCGAAGCTTATGAATAATCTAGGTCAGCAAACTGTAGCCTATGGGCCAAATCTAGCCTTCTGTGTGTTCTGTACAGCCTGTGAACACAGCTGTCCTAGTTCACTCAGTACTATCCATGACTGCTTTCCCATAACAATGGCAGAGTTGAGTAGTTGCTACAGAGAGCGTATGTGGATTCCTGGGCCCCAGAGACTAGAATGTTTACCATCTAGGCCTTTGTAAAAAATGTTGCTGAATCCTTACCTAGATTGTCATAGATGCAATGGAAGGATATACCAAGTATTAAGGAATAGAGATGTTGTGGCAGAGAGACAAATATGAGTAAGTTATGCACAATAAGCGGTAAGTAGATTATACATTATATTAAGTAAACATTAAAAACTACACACATACATAGGCACAGAATAGGTGAAGGGAGAAGCATTTGCTCTTTGAGAATAACAATCTTATGTTTTGTATTTTTTATTTTTAATCCTTTCCACTACTTAAAGCAAGACTAAGAACACAGGAAGTAACAACATTGCTAGTTTACCAAATACATTTAGCTTCAAAAAACTGCGTGACTGCCCACGTCTCTATCTCTAGGCACTTATTTCTGTTGTCACTTTGTCTCGGCCAATATTGGCTGTTTTAAAATGGAAATTCCTAGAGGAACTTGCATTTACCTCTGCTCGGTTAATGAATAGATGACATTCTCTATTCTTCTTCAGGGTCACTAAACTGGAACTTGTCTTGAGAATTAAATGTATTTTAATTAAAGCTTCAATATAACAAGAATTTTGCCACCTTACATAGTTTTCTTGTGGCCAGGCATCAGTGATAATGAGACTAAGACCATGGACTTGATTCCCATGGAGCCTACTTAACGCTGGTCTATTCCAGGTTAACAAACATTATGAAGCTTCTCCAATGTGCCAGGCACTGTGCATGTCATTAAGACTATGAAATTGAATAAGGTACAGCTGCTTTCTTGAAGAATCCTAGAGCTTAGCAGAAAAGATTGGATAGTCTTGTGCCTAAGAGACTAGAGTTACAAGTAATAGTGTAAGAAATACAGATAAATTGCTTTGCTACAATCACTTAAAAAAGGAGAAAACAAGGAGGATTACGAAAAAATTTGGAAAGAACCTGTGTTTGCAATATGCTTCAAAGGCATATACCATTTTTTAAGGTAAGAGAATGATGACAAGGAGCCTTATCGATATAAAGTATGTACACAGCACTGAAAAAATGTATAATATATTTAGTAAGCACTACTAGATTCCAATTTACTCAGAATACAGAACATACATATGGAAGTAAGGAGATTAAATGTTTGTGGGGCGTCTGGAAATTCAAACTGAAAAATGTTGGTTTTATTTGCTAAACTAAGACAAGCCCTGGTGGATTTTAAGCAGTGAATAACTGGAGAATGGCTAAGAAGGGCAGACTGGCAGTCTGCATAGAATCAATTGGAGTTTGAAAACTTGAATTGGAGGTGAGAGGAGAGTTAAAGATCTATTGCAGCAATTCTAGGAGGGACATCAATGAGCCCTAAGCAGAATGCTGGTGGTGAAGATGGAAAAGAGATAGACTTGAGCAACAGTACAGAGACCAAATCTAGAAGACTTTGGTTATAATTTGCATGTTAATAGAGAAATAGGAATAAAAAAAAAAAACCTTCATTTGCAAGCCTAGAATGCTCTTAAAAAAAAAAAACTATTAAATAGAAAATAAAGTCAAAGGAAAAGATAGTTTGTTGGGACTTTAGGGAAACTATTAAAATTCTATACTTAACGTGTTTATTTAAGATTCAGGAGCAAGGCTTTAATAAAGTTATCTGGTAGGACAGGATTTGGAAGAGAGATTCAGGATAAACAGAAAGATCTGAAATTTTCTTAAACAGAAGTTGTTTACACAGATGTTATTGTAATGAGCACAATTTGAGAAGATGCACATATAGAAAGAGAAGTGATGAGGCCCAAGAATAAAATCCTGGGCCATGGCTATGTTTAAGAACAAGTGAAGTCATCCATTAAAAAAAAAAATTTAGTGAAGTGGTAAAAGTGTAGTTCTGTGTCCAGGCAGGAGGGCCACATTTCAGGCAATCTTATCACAACTAGGCAATAAAAAAACCTGGGAATCTACATAAAAGCTTCTATGGTAAAGCGTGCAGCCAAGATAACATTCTAAATGATGGCAACATGTGAGTATAAATGTGCATAACAAAAATGTGGAAATGGACTAGGTGCAATAGCACACGCCTGCAAACCCGGCACTTTGGTAGGCTGATGTGAGGGAACGCTCGAGCCCGGGAGTTCAAGATCAGCCTGGGCAACATAGCGAGACCTTATCTCTACAGTTTTTCTTTTTCCAATTTTTTTTTTTTTTTAACCTGGGTATGGTGGTACATGCCTATAAACCTAGCTACTCAGGAAGCTGAGGTGGTAGGGTCACTTGTGCTCAGAAGTTTGAGGTGGCAGTGGGCTAGGATCACCCCCACTGCACTCCAGCCAGGGCAACAGTGCAAGACCCTCTCTCAAGGTGAAAACTTTACCCCAAGCATTAGCCAGAAACCAAAGGCTGAGGAATTTTAGGGGACTACGTTGCCATTTAAGTGTTCTTGGTTTTGATTCAAGAGAACATATTTGGGTCAATCTATCTAATCCAATCATAGCAAATAGGAAAAACAAACCTAATCATAGTCAGTTGTTGCATTCTGTGTCTGAAAGAGGACTATGCTAACTAATGGGAGCATGTAGCATAAAGCCTCTAAGAAATATGTCAGATGACTTGAGTTTGTCAATGTGTGTCCAGCAACCCTCCAGACAGGGTTTTCAGAGGAGCTGATGTGCATATTCTCCCCTCCTTATCTGGCTTATCCAGTGTAGGTGCCATTAAGAATATAGGGCTAATTCCTCATGTTGGATTCCAAGGAACGTTTTGATGACAAATTGACCATTCCCATGGAGCACGGGGTAAATGTGCTGACGAGGATATATTCTGGGTCATTTGGGATAATATATTAGTAAATTAGCACTCTGAGTTATTAGACTATTAGTCTCTAAATGTACTGATAAATGTATCTAGACCTACCTTCATGAGAAGACATTAAAACTAATATACTACCCTCTGTTTTCTACAGATTTCTATATAAATTTCATTTCATCTCACCTCTTAGCTGCACCTCAGCCTTTATACCTAGAGGTGCTATTCACATCGTATTGCTTCTGGGTTAAAAGCATTGTTTTGGTTACCCACTGGTGGTTAACAAACCATCCCTAAATTTAAGTGGCTTAAAACAACAACGTATGATTTTTCACAAATCTGCAGTAGGAGCTGGGCTTAACTGGGTTGTGCTGTTCCACATGGCACCTGAGGGGGTTGAAACTCTATTATAAATGGCAATTGCTTCTTCATTGACAGGTTTGGGGATAGTTAGAACCACTATGGACATGACAAGCTTTTCCCTCTTCTTCATGTGACCTCTCCATTATGTCTGGCTTGGGCTTTCTCACAGTACAAGGGGTCTCAAAGTAGCTGAACATCTTACATAGAAACTGAGTTCCAAGGCAGGGAGTGGAAGCTGACGGCTATCTTAAAAGCTGGGAGGAAACTGGCACATCACTTTTTCTGCTACATTTTATTTGCAAAAGGAAGTCTAACCAGATTCAAGGGAAAGTTAACAGTCACCAGCTCTTGATGTGAGAAGTGACATGCACATATAGTTGGAGAAGAAATTGTTGACTGTTATTTTATAAATATAGGGCATGAGGCACACAATAGACAATGACTATTGAATAAATATGAATAAATTAATGAATGAATAGATTATAACTAAAGAACTCCTCTCCTTAAATAATACCTAATATTCTTTCCTTAAATTTATGCCTACCTCGAGGAGCCTTATTTTGTTATTAAGTAGAGTTGAAAATTTAGTTTTTCCAGTTCAACCATTGTGGAAGACAGTGTGGTGATTCCTCAAGGATCTAGAACTAGAAATACCATTTGACCCAGCCATCCCATGACTGGGTATATACCCAAAGGATTATAAATCATGCTGCTATAAAGACACATGCACATGTATGTTTATTGCGGCACTATTCACAATAGCAAAGACTTGGAACCAACCCAAATGTCCATCAATGACAGTCTGGATTAAGAAAATGTGGCACGTATGCACCATGGAATACTATGCATCCATGAAAAAGGATGAGTTCATGTCCTTTGTAGGGACATGGATGGAGCTGGAAACCATCATTCTCAGCAAACTATCACAAGAATAGAAAACCAAATACCGCGTGTTCTCACTCATAGGTGAGAATTGAACAATGAGAACACTTGGACACAGGAAGGGAAATATCACATGCCGGGGCCTGTCATGGAGTGTGGGGAAAGGGGAGGGATAGCATTAGGAGATATACCTAACCTAAATGACGAGTTAATGGGTGCAGCACACCAACATGGCATATGTATACATATGTAACAAAACTGCACATTGTGCACATGTACCCTAGAACATAATGTGTAATAAAAAATGAAATAATAAAAATAAAAAAAACATGTGAAACCTAAGTTCAAAAATAAATAAATGCATATTTAAGTTAAAATAAAAAAGAGAAAATTTACTTTTTCTAGATAGCAGTATTTGTTTTGGTTATTCATCATAAATTCAAGAAAAAGATCTTCAGAGTAACATTGAAAATAAAATACTAGGCCAGGCGCGGTGGCTCAAGCCTGTAATCCCAGCACTTTGGGAGGCCGAGACGGGCGGATCACGAGGTCAGGAGATCGAGACCATCCTGGCTAACACGGTGAAACCCCGTCTCTACTAAAAAAATACAAAAACTAGCCGGGCAAGGTGGTAGGCACCTGTAGTCCCAGCTACACGGGAGGCTGAGGCAGGAGAATGGCGTAAACCCGGGAGGCAGAGCTTGCAGTGAGCTGAGATCCGGCCACTGCACTCCAGTCCAAGCGACAGAGCGAGACTCCGCCTCAAAAAAAAAAAAAAAAGAAAAGAAAATATTAATAATAGATAATACAGGGCTTTCTATAGGCTGGGCATTCTTATAACTCTTTAACATTTAATAATTATAAAATTTTACTTTATAGATGAGGAAAGCAAGACACAAGCAGTTAAATATCTAGCCCCAAATCACTGGTAATTTGTACTCCTGCTCAAAATCGCTGTTAATTTGGTAATCCTGCCCAAAATTGTGGTAAATTGTGGAGCCTAGGTTTATTTTTTTTTATTTTTTATTTTTTATTATACTTTAAGTTCTAGGGTACATGTGCATAACGTGCAGGTTTGTTACATATGTATACTTGTGCCA
>NW_012112919.1:1580717-1689463 GCF_000951035.1 Colobus angolensis palliatus | reverse complement strand
TTGTCCGGCACTCACTAGTGAGATGACCCCAGTACCTCAGTTCAAAATGCAGAAATCACCGGTCTTCTGTGTCCTTCACGCTGGGAGTTGGAGACAGGAGCTGTTCCTATTCGGCCATCTTGCTCCGCCCCCCGGAGCCTAGGTTTAAACCCAGATTTTAACCATTATGGTTCTGTACCACTTCTCCTGCTTAAAGGGAAGAGGGTTTTACATGGGAATAACTTTTCTTCTTCCATTCATCTGCGTTATCTTTGTATCCTTGCCCTTTATCTTCTTTGTCCCTAGTAAAGTTAGAATTTTCTTTATTATATAATAGTGAAAATAGGGATAAATGGTCTTCACATGGTTCTTCAAATATACGACTGCAGGTTTACTAATTATACCTCTATATAACTGAGAGTATTTTATTTGGGAATAGGACTCTATTAGTCACCCTTAGCACCACTTTGGAGAACAAGGCATGGAAATGGAACATTTTAATGAGAAACAGTTCGGATTTCTGTACTAAAAATACATTTACAATAATTTGTAGATAATACTTTTTATTTAGGACTTCTGATCCTAAATTCTGCAGGCAACACAGGACATCTAAAGAGAATCATACACAGAAAAACCCCAGAAACCTTTACATTTCATAAGGATTTCCTCTTCAAATTTGAATTTAGTCGATAATTATATAAGCAGTTATTTTAACAAATATCTCCAGCCAAATCAAACAACTATTTTATTAGAGTTCTTGTTTATATGTCTAATACAAAGAAATTTGAGAAAAAATGTTTATATTGATTGAGCAAAGTGGATTTATAACTTTATAATATGGGTTTTAATCCTGAATCCTCACTCTTCTATAACTGGTTAAGTGAATTTGAGAGTACTAGTTAATATCTCACAGATCTATTTTCCATCAATAAAATGAACAAATCTATACTTATCTTATTGTTCCCTAAAGAGAATTAAAAGAATAATTTTACGTATCTATTTCTATGCCTGGCATTTAGTGTGAGTACTTTGTAAATGGTCGTTTTCTTACTTTAATTTTGAACTGTTACATATCAAATTACTTTCTATTAAAATGTTTTGAAATATAAATATTTTGGAATCTTTTGTATTAGACTTTTAAAAAATCACATAGCTGATTACAATGATAGTACTACCATATTTTGTATGGGCTTTGCAGTTTAAAAATGATTTTATATTTTCTGTAATGTTCACAACATATATTTGAACACCAATAATTGGTATCCCTATTTTCAGGTGGAGAATATGGAGACTGCCAAGATTTAGTTATTTGTCCAGAATTCAAGACTTTTTCCAGGACTCACCACATATACAGTAGATGACCTTTAGGAATGCTTTGGGAAAAATCAAACAAAAATCTTTTATGATGACTGTGATATTGAGAAATTTTACTAAAGAAGTGGGTTTTTGAATCTCACTTCAACCCTCAAGCTACCGTCCCATCTGTCTCCTTTCTTCAAATAATATTCTCAAAATAGTTGTCACTACTCAACGGCCTCCACTGCTGCCTCCTTCTCATTCCCTGCTCACTTCATGCCAGTCTTGTCTTGTTGCCACCACAGTAAAAACCTTTGACATAAAAATTTAATTTCCAATTCTCCCAGTTCAGCAGGACTTTTCTCACCCTCAATCTTCTTTGATTTTTCTATTACAATCAACACTAATGATCACTGACTCTAAAATTCCTCCCTATGTTCATCCTTTCTTTCTGACTGCTCATTTCCTGTCTTAATTTCTCTTTCCACTGAAGGATGGACAGACAGTCCTTATGGCTTTTCTTTCTCTTTTATTATATTCTCTTATTATCTTCCTCTTATTCTATTTATCTCTTATTAGATTCTTTCTTATTATATTCTCCAGGTGAACTCACTCATGCATTGCCTCAACCCTGACTCTTGTATTGATTGCACAAAAGTCTACATTTTTAGTCCAAATTCTTTCATGTAGCTTAATTTCTATAGTGCCAACTGCTTCTTGCCCACTCCCACCAGGATGATCAGTTGGAAGAGAGATTTGAACACTACTCAGAAACCTTTAGTGACTCTGCAAGGGCAGTATTTGATGCCTAAGGGTGGGGGGTTGTGAACATGTGTGAAACACACCGAGATAAATATCTTATTTTGGCTGGGGAATAAAGGACAGGAAGGTAAGAAGTTAAAGTAGCTCTAACTACTTGGCAGAAGTAGCTAGAGTAAAATTCTGGTAACACTCTAGATTTTAGACTTGTTTCTGCAGAAAACTGGTAGAAACTTCTTTTTCAGTTTTCTTTACTATTTCTAACCTGTCTCTCTGCTTTTAAATCCATCAAATTGTCTGTATATAAGGTGACCAGCACACAATAGGAATAAATGTATGGCACCTAAACTTTGTTATTTAATTATGTCCCAAATAATTTAGGATCATGCTGTATTGTACAATATTCACCAAGAGTTCTAATTTTTTCAACTCTTGATCTCTTGTTACTATGCCTTCCTATACCCTACACCTGTAATGCAATACTGCCTCTCTAGCATTGTCCTTGGAGAATCATGCTCAGGAGCAAACTGTTATTAGACTATTAGACCACACTATGTTGACCTCAATGTACATAGGAGCTTAATAATCACCTGATTGTTTCCCCTCATTCCTGTAAGCAAGTGCCTGTTGGGTCATCTGAAACTAACAAACCAAAGTATTTTGCTGAACAAAAAAGATTCTGCTTCCTGTATAAGTAAGCACAGCATCTCATGAAAATCACTTTTTGAATAAAGCCACAGAATATTTCACTTGCAAACCTATCTGGTCTCTACTCTAAAGTGTGTGTTTGTGCATAATCTGAAGTCGGCCTCTTCGATACTAAGACTTTGCCCGGCACTTAGTTTCAACTTCTTTAGATGCAGACCAAAACACCCCTGTAAAGTGAGAATTCCTTTTCAAAGAGCTCTGTAACCCAGAGATGTCAGTACAGGGGAAGAACTGAATGTGATTATGGATTCCAACCCCTGTTCTTTTCTTCTATTAGTCTTTTGAATCTGCAGCAGGAAAATCAGGACTTCGAGACTCAATGCCTATCCAGACAAACTTTTCACTTGGCTATCATCAGTTCTAGGGCCTGACATGCCTTTATTGAATAAGATATTGAATGAGATGTTTTGCTTTGAGCAAATAAAATACCTGAAATATTTAAATAGAACATTAAATTAGTTTCACCTGCTTTCCTCAATGCCACTGGATTCTTGGAGAAAACAGAGTGAAACGACAGATCTATTTCTGCCTTTTGCAAAATGCATCTGTGTATAGAAACCATTCTGAATATCCTCTTGATGAATTAACCCTCTGGATTACTAAGATGCTTTCTTCTACAGCTGAACAAGAGCTGTTTTTGCCACTTGTTGCCCTTGTATCAACTCTTTTCATTAATAGGAAAGGTTACTATTTTAACAAGCATTCCTGAATAATAAATATCAGAAAATGAACCACTTCTGAGTTCTACCCTTTAGCTATCTCTCTCTCAGGCTTGGAAAGGAAAGATTTGCTGGAAGAAAAAAAAAAAGCTAGTTTATGACTGGAAACAAATCATTAATATTTTGAAGAGATCTTAATACAGAAAAGCCACAAATTTAAACCCAAGGGCAAATAAACCGTCAAGGAGGACATTTGAGCTGATCCAAGAAGGCCATTTGGAATCTCACAGGCAGACAAATACAGTAAATGTTCTTGACTGGGGAAAGAAAGTCCCAGAGGCATGAAAGAACATGGCATATTCAGAAATTCCCCCACTCTGATCCAAATTTTATTCACTGAGGGGAGCAGTGAGGAATGAAGCAGCAAAGATTAATCCCAGACTGATTTATTTGGGCAGAAAAAGGGTGAGGGTGGGCAGGGTACAGGTGCAGATCAGGGACATGAACCTTAGGCAAAGCAACTCTGAAACTTGTTAGTCGAAATCCTTGAAAATGACTGCTGTCATTGGTGATGGCAGAAAACAAAAATATCTTCTCATTTGATGTTCTATTTCTAAAGAGAGAACATAGTAATTGTAAGACACAGCACTGGCTTGATTTAAAGCCTATTAGTCATGCACATACTTTTGCTGACCCCATCCCTAATTTGAAATCTAGAAAAACTTTTAAAATTATAACAGCTACTATTTGTGATACTTTACATATCTTTTTAGAAAGTACTTCCATAGTGGTAGTAATAATATTAAATATCATTTATTGAAGCTACTGTGTGCCAGGCATTTTATATTGTTCTCATTGGAATATTAACAATTACTTGTAAACTAAATATTATTATCCTAATTTATAGGGGAGAAAACTGAGTAAATGTTTAAAAGCTTTAGTATTTTACCCCAAGACACAAAACTAGTGTGTAATAGAACTACAATCTAATCAAGAGTGCTGGTGACACCAAAGTCTATCCATTACAACATGCTTGTTGAGGAAATCCACAGTGCTGAAGAGTTCAGATATTCAAGTTGCTAAGTCATAGGTCTAGAAATGTCAGCACTTTCTAAATTTTTATTTTTTTCAGGGAAATTCTTTGGAAATATGCAAGCTCTATGACTTGACTTTGTATAGCAGGGTTTTGAACATATAAAGCCTTTTCTTCACGAACTTTCAGGAACCTTTTAATGGTGAAATATGTCAAGCAACAGTTACCCTTCCTCTTCCTTGACATCTTTTAAAAAAACTCCACATACTTGACTGTTTTACCTTCTTGAAAATCTCTTCTCTGTTGGTCTTGGTTATACTCCCACATCACAGTTTCCTCCAACCATTCTTATCACTTTTTTTCATGATCTTTTATTAAAGATTCTTTCTTCTATTGCTCATTAAAAGTTAATGTTCTCCAAATCATCTTCTCTTTTCTTTTTATTCGTCTATACACTCTCTTAGTGTGGTGTTATAGTTTCACAGTTTCAATTGCCTGCAACACAAAGATATTAATATCCTAGTGCCCCAAACCTATTAATATATAGCCTTACGTAGCAAAAGAGACTATTCAGATATGATTGAAACATCTTAACATAGAAAGATTATCCTGGATTATCTAGGTGGACCCCCTGTAATTCCAAGAGCCTCATGGAAGGCAAGATGGTCAGAGAAAGAGAAGGTACAAGAACAGAATCAGAAATCAGAAGAGTAGATGCTATGCTGCTGGTATGAGAGAGAGAAAGGGGACCACAAGCTAAAGTATTAAGGCACCCTTTGAGGCTGGACAAGTTAAGGAAGATGGATTCTCCTCCAGAACCTCCAGGAAAAAAAATAAAATAAAAAAACAGGCCTGTCAATACTTTGAGTTTAGTCCAATGAAACTGATTTCAAACTTCTGATCTCCATAACCGTAAGACAGTAAATTCATACTGTTTTAAGCTACTGTATATGGTAATTTGTTATAGCAACAATAGGAAATTAACATATCTTCAATATATTAAGAACTTTCAGGCACTGAGTCTTGTCCACATATCTCTCTTGAATTCCAGAATGACGTAGAGGACTACTCGTTAATTACCTCAACCTAAACACCCCACAAATATATAGTTGAACTGAGCCCAACCATCACCACCACCCACCCATTGAATTAGCAAGAATCACTCTTGACCACTCCATCTTTGCCAGCCTCATAGACAAGCGTTGTCTCAAAAGATGGTCATGATCTACCCCAACAGAGGTAAATGACAGAATAACTCACAGCTTTGCATCACATGTTTATCATGACATTCACTAAAACTTGTCTTGCCGGGTATTGACCAAAGACATTAAAATGTCTCAGTAAGGCACGGATAAAAGGCTTTAACTATAAGACTTGTAACTTATTGGTGACCTTTGAAATATGAGCTGGCTTCAGTGGAAAAGGGGTGAAAATCCAGAGCTATTCACACCAAATGTAGAAGAAAAGAAAATAAAGAGTGGTAAATACAGTTTTCTAAAGAGTGCTACCAAAGGTGACTAAAGAAATTTAGATCTTAGAAATGTCAGTCAAATCCACACATTATTCTTCATCTGATACCTAGAAAATTATATTCAGTACTTGATAACATTTTTTGAGTGATATTAGATTAACTGGAGCTCATCTAAAGAGTGACCAGAAAGGATAAAAAATTTCATATGAGGAACTATTAAAAAATGTAAATATTCAATACTGAAGTACTGACATGGTGTGAACTCAAAGGTTTAGATTAAAACCAATGCCTGAAGTACTGTGACTCACCAGAAAAAAGAATTACTACTAATAACATAACAGTAAGCTAATTATTTACGTGGAATGACATTGCATAAAATAAAAGAGTACGTTTGACATTATTATTAGCAATTAAGAATAAGCTGAGTAAGCATTTAGTACCGAAACTGTAGTATGGCATACAGTGCAGTAGGAACCAATGGGCTACAAAGAAGTAAAGAAAAAAAGAAAAAGTCTTGATTTGCATCCAGACTTTGCAGTTGCTTTGTTGGCATGTGAACATTTCACCTTTCTCAGTCTCATTTTTTTCCATATGTATTACAAATGATTTTTTTAATCAGTGAATTTTTTGTAAGGATGTGTTAAGTGATGCATTTAAGCACTTAGCAAACTTCCTGGCACACATCAATTTTCCAAAAATAGTGATATTACTAGAAGAAGGAGAATTCAAACATTGGATAATGCATTAGTCTAGATGAGCTCCAAGACATTTCTAAAATCTGTTTTCAACAATACAGCCATATAGTTAATAAGAACAAAACAACTTTTCTCTAAATAGAATTGTAATACTTTGAAGAAATGCCACTAACATACTTTAAGATACAGATCTGAAGAAATAGGAAAGCTAAGGAAATTCCAGATTACCAGACCCTGAAGGAGAACTGAGTCTCGAATGGGTAGGCTAAGGCTCTGGCTGCCCTAACCACATACACTCATCTTATTAACCAAGAGGAGGTGTGAATTTAAATGGCATCAAAATGATAGGAGGTAAATGTTGGGCTCATATGGAATGTGATGATAGAAATGAGATCCTGATAGAAAGCCAGAATCCTTGATGCACAAAATGAAAAATTCCGGCTTATCATAGAGGACAAAATGAAGCTTAAAGATCTTAATCCAGACTCTAATTTAAAAAAAAAATAATAATAAGGCGTGTTCCCCCCCACCTCCCTGCACAGAGAAGTTATAAACTCAATCCTGAACCCACTCGGGCTTGTACGTGATTGAGAAGCCACCACACTGAGTATTCACATAATAAGGCCCAAGCAACCTGGGCAGAAACAAAGACCAATCAGTCAGGTCACACTTTGAATTGAGCACAAAGTACAAAATTAATAACTCATAAGGAAACAAATTACCATGAATTATTGTGAGTAATATTATACCTGGAAAAAATCATTGACAATATAATATTGGATAAAAATATAAAATATGTTTACAACAATTTAATAAATAAAAGAACAAAGTATGAGGAAAAAAGATCTACTATTAAAGAGATAACACATAGTTTATCCACCCTGTGGAAAGTAAAGATCCATCCTGTAGAAAGTCACCAGCTGCTTTGGAGAAAAGCAGCAACATAAATAGATAACTGGACTTGGAATTCTCTGTGATCATAGAGTTTGATAATACTTACACCAGGAGGTTTTCCTCCCATTGGACAATCCAAAAGGTCCCAATGCAAATAAATTTGGGAGACTGGTTTCTTCACTACAGGACTTCTCAGAACTTTTAGTAAACTGATGGAAATTATAAATCCCTAAGAAAGAAGAATATGAAAGTACAGTGCTTCCCAAAGTTACTTGCCCATTTATTCAATTTGGAAATGTTTTGTGTATTCATTTTGCCAAATATATCATGGGTCTATTGCACCACTGAATACTTGTCTACACAAGTGCAAGTGAAATGGAAAAGTTCCCTTGTCCCTCTCGCAGTACATGTGATGGGTGTGTGACTCACTTCTTCAGTGCCCTGCTGCTCAAACTTCTAGGGGAGCATAGGGAAGGGCAGGCTGTGGAGCTCTGACCCCATGGCAGTGCGTAGGGGTGAATGTTTACAGCTGAAATCCAAGTGAGCATGTGTTACAAGATGCTTTTTTAGTTTAGCCGTCCATATGTGGCTTGCATTAGTGAGCTCAGTTAGATCCCTGCCTTATCACAAGCACAGAGGACATTCTGTATTCCAGGGTTCTTGCCTTGGTCTACCAGAAGAATCAAATCACACATGGGCTTGGAGAATGAGTGCAGGGTTGTATTGAATGGAAGTAGCTCTCAGGAGATGGGGGAGCCAGAAGGAAGACGGTTTTCCCCTCGAGTCAGGCCACTTGATGACCTCGGCTCTCCTACAATTGCCTGGCCAAACTGCCTTGGTTTGCCGCCTGATGCCCTGTCTGGGTGCTGGTGTGATCCTACACTGGTGCATTCCTCTCAACGTCCAGCCGCCATGCTTCAAAAATGCCTGTCCTCACCCAGGTCCATGGGCAAAGGCCTGGGGGTGGAGCCCTAGCCAGGGACCATTCCCTCCTCTACCCAGCACTTCCCTTCCCCCTTCCTTATCACTTAAAGGGACCACACCCTTTCCTTCCCAGCATTTCCCTTCCATATCACAAGGACCAGTCAGAAAGCTCAATGAATCATCATTGGAAATGCACTGACACCATTATGACATGAGACCACAAAGAGAAATCATGCTATTTAATGCCCCAGGGAAACATCGTTCATTCTTTGAAAAAGCACTTCAAGATCATGTAACTTTTTTTGGAACCATAGAGTTTCCATCCACCAGTAACAGGCCTTCTAAGAATAAAAACACTGGAAAATGAATATTCATAATTTATTCAAATAAATATTCAAATCAGCAAAGATATCAGTTACTTTTATAGTATTTTTTCTTCATCTTGCAATGGCTGTGTCTTTGTTTACTTCTCCCTCAATCAAATATCTATGTCCCATATGGCCCTCTCCTCTGGTAAGCATTTTGGCAAACTGATCCCTGCTGATATGTTAGTGAGGACTTTCTTTAATCATAAATAAAATGTTTGCATTTTCACATGGAGAAACATTCACGTGGAGAACAATGTTTTAACTTCCTGGAGGTGGCTCACTTCTCAGACCTCCTACTGGTTTGGAAATATGAAGAAGTTAGCATTGTGCCTAGCACACAATAAGCCATCATAAATATTGCCATTATTTGTATTCTTCTTGGCAGCTGAATTAACTTGGAAACTCTTTGGACCTCAGCTCCTCTATCTATAAAAAGGTGGTAATAATAATAAGTCTCTGACTGTGTCACTGCAATGATTAAATAGGATACACACAAGTTTCTGGTGTTGTGTCTGCTATAGAAGTTATTCCTTCCTTTCTGTGCAGAGGCCTAGCATAACTTTAGCTGCAGTTGAGTAGTCTTGAGATTAGCCTGTGATCACAGAATCTGAGAAAGAATACAGAAAAACTAAGCCACAGGCTTGTAAATGAACAGACTGGGTTCAATTGCTATCTCCAACATTCTTGGAGTGACCCTGAGCAAATCACGAATCTTCAGGACCTTCACATGTAAAATGAAGATTGAAATAATATGTATTATATATGTGTGTATATGTGTGTCTGTATACACACACAGATACATGTAGATCTAAAGTGTTTAATAAATGAGAATTATTACCATGAGTCTACCCTTAGGAATCACTCCATTTGAGTTTCTCTTGATATCGCCTATGCCCAGGGTTTATTCTGATGACACTACTGACTAGAATTTTAACCCATGTGAGCCACTTTCTAAAAAGACACAAGAGGGACAGAATATCCTTTCCTACCTAGTCAACCTGAAGCCACATCTCCTCTATGACAGGGTTCATTCTTTTGCTTCTCCTTTTGCTTCCCCAAAATGAACATTGTGTAGAGCACAGTGTACAAGTGTAGGAGAGGTGGCTGTGGTGGGAGGGAGTGGCCCTGTGTCCTTGCTCTCAGGCTGCCCCTCTTGTCCTGCATGACCATGGACGAGTCACCCTCAGTGGAGGAAATGAATGGACTGGGGCCACTCCTTTCTCCTGCTGGTTCTTTACTCCTGAGGAGTCTCTCCAGTATTCATTGCCTTCTTCCTTGTGTACGTTTTAGAGAACAGAAAAAAGAGAAAGGAAACATGAGGGACAGCAAAGGCAAACTCTCAGTGCAGACAGAAGTTGTGATATGTTCACAACGCAGTGGAGAGAGGACTCCTAAAGGTCCTCCAGTCACATCTTCCCCCTGTTCCCTACCCTGAGGTTAGGTATGAGGACAAGTAGGGATAGTCAATGCTTATTTAACACACTTGAGGGAAGGTAAATAAACATGATACATATCATCAAAACTGGTATAATTTACAGAATTCTTGAATATCCTCTTGCCTAAAATTATCTTTACCAGAATCATAGGCTGCCTAAAATTCCATCCTTGAGGAGTTAGTCCTGTGGCTTCAAACAGTGGGTATGCAAATTCCCAGGTAGAAATAGCCTATTACAATTATTATTCACTAATATTCCAAACAGATTATTATTATTATTTTGAAACAGAGTTTCGTTCTGGTCACCCAGACTGGAGTGCAATGGCATGATCTCAGCTCACTGCAACCTCTGCCTTCTGGGTTCAAGCAATTCTCCTGCCTCAGCCTCCCGAGTAGGTGGGATTACAGGTGCCCACCACCATGCCCAGCTAATTTTTGTATTTTTAGTAGAGACAGGTTTTTGCCCTATTGGCCAGGCTGGTCTTGAACACCTAACCTCAGGTGATTCACCAACCTCGGCCTCTCAAAATGCTGGGATTCCAGGCATGAGTCACCGCACCTGGCCCCAAACAGATTATTAAACCTTCTTTAAGGTTGCAGATAAGAGAGCACTGATTCAGAAATAACAGAGTTAGGGAGAAAGAGAATATGGAAAGGGAGTCATGACCATGAGGCCTTGGACAGCAGAGGAGAGACAGTGCTGAGCGGAAAGCTGCCAAGGATCAGTCAGTTACAAAGCTGGCCCTGGAGAGAAGGGAAAGTGAGGAGGGTGTGGCTAAGGGTTTGTAATCACTGAGAAACCAGAGGGGAAGCAAACCATGAAGAACAGACACAAAAAGATAAACTGATAAAAGATGAACTGCCCCCATGGAACTATTGTACTACCCTCCTTCAAAGCTGTGACCTTCCCAGAACCCTGTCACTTATACTAATTTTAACAATCGTAATATGTTTACTTGGCTGTCTCCAAGATGTGAGGCCTAAGACAGACTCCAGGAAGAAGGGGCTCACAGAAATTCACACTAGTTGTATACACACAACTTTCTTTGATCAGAGGAAGTCAGGTACTAGTTAGCACAAAGAACGGAGAGAAATACATTCTAGACATTCCAGAAGTGCTCCAGCCTCCTTCCTCTCTTCCAGGAAAGGCATGGAAGGAAAGCCCCATCCACCGTTGATAAAAAATTGGAACACCCTAATGGACTTATGTTTGTGCTGGTTTGATCTTGTTTTTCTTTTGTTTGTTTGTTTCATTTTGTTTCCCCCCTAACTGGCTTTAGATGAAAAGAAATTCTCCTCTTCCTCCCCACAGACTCCCTAGATTCTTCCAAGTCACTATCTATTTCTCTATCTCTACTTTAGTTTTAAATCATTAGTCTCTCATGATACTTTGTGGGTGGCCTCTTCCACCCCTTCTTGAGCAGATTATTATGGCAGATTACTGGATTAGTGGTTAGACCACTAATGATGGTATATGACCATTTCCCACCTCTGTGAACATTGACTACTCTGTCAAACCAGAATCTGTAAAGTCTTTTTCAGTTTCATTGTTTTGTAATTCACCTAAGGCTATTCTTTACTCTCAAAATTCTCCAAAGAAAATGGTATAATATACCCTCAGAATAAACCTGCCCTAAATCTCCAGCTTGGAATTTTACTTCTTTCTTTATTTCTATTCTAGATAAAACTATATTTATATTTGTATCTGTATCTATATATTAATGTGTTTGTTTATATCTCAATATAAATTGCCTATACCTATTTTTACACTCACACCAGAATCATTCATTTACCTGCAGGGCACATTCAATCAAATATCTTTCTTTCTCAACCTTTTGTCCCTTTCTTAAAGGACAGGACATTTTCTGCCCAAGGCTTAAACCAGTCATTGTCTCTTTAGCGAAGAAACCTGAAGAGACAGTTTTCTCACATGATGATTGGCTATTAAAGGATTTGGAAGCCCTTTCGATTATGGGATCTGATACCTTACTACCTGCCACCTCCAAGGGACCAGTAGCTAAGAGCTTCCTCAGGAACAGCTGTAGGGTCTATAGGATTTCATAAGAGATGAAACTATTTACCTGATGATAAACCAATATACTTCTCAAAAAGGTTTCTTAAAAATTCAACAAAAGGAAGGTGATTTTTTCCTTGATCCATCTATTTTCCTTTCAAATCTTTTTTTGCTTACAGCAGGCCTGATATTAAAAAAGAAATATAGGGGTGTGTGTGTCTCAACATGTGCGTATGTGTCTGGATGACTATGTGTAAGAGCATACGTGAGTGTATATACTTGTGTGTGAGTGGAGAACACTGTGTGTGCTGTGTATTTCTGAATCTATGAGTATATTTTCTGGCTCCGAAATATATTCCAAGTGTCCTGTTCCCTATGCTCTACACAGCCTAGTGACCTTTCTGCAAATATTTTTGCCTGTCAACCATAAATGTGCACATACAAAGCAAATCTTTGCCTTCCAAGGGATTGCTGGCAAAGGAAATTCATAATAGGCAATGTGATTTTGTACACTTTTATGGCATACAATGCAAGGTCAGGCCATAAAAGGTCATAGAAGCCTTCCTTTATGTCTCTAAGATAGTCTACCTGTCACATAACCTAAGTTAGAGAACATTATATAATAATGATTATCTGACCCAGATATTTTTTTGTGAACAAAAAGGGGAAAAGATAATCTACATTATTTGTACTACTCTTTATACAAGGTGATTAGTCAAACTCTTCCCTTTGGAAGACATTCACACTCCACAACCACTCTTATCTAAGCCCACTTTAACTGCCTGGTTCTTTTTTTTATTGATACGTAATATATGTACACATTTATGGGGTACATGTCATTATTTTTACATGCATACAATGTGTTGTGTAATGATCAAATGGCCTCTCTTCCAACTTCCCTCGAATCCACCATTCCTGGGTTTGCCATTCAATAACCTAGTGCTCTTTAATAGCACTGAATCCTCTCGAACAATGCACAGACTCCTTTGCCTGAAATTCAAGGGCCTCACAGTCCAGCCCCAACACTACTCATTTAGCTGTATCTACGTATATCAGTGGTTCTCAGTTCTGGTTCTCCTAGCCCAGAATAAGTAAGTCACGATGTCTGCAGAAGGTACAAGGACCAACCATCCCTCTGCTTTCAGAACTAAGCTTCCCTGAGATGCAGGGCTTTCAGTCCTCACACAAGACAAGTCTTGAACAAATTGGTGAGTTTGATGTACTCGAGCCCTACATCAAACATGGTCTTCGTGTTATTTCTGAGACTCACCAAAGGTATTTTTACATGGTACAATCATTCTACCAGTCTTTTGTCACCTTCATCCATTGACCCTACCCTAAGGTGCTATTTTCTCAGAGCCTTTTGCACATTGTTCCTCTTCCCATGACTTGTCTAATACAAAGTGTTATCTGTCTGCCTGGATTAACTGCCAGTTTTCTCCACAGTTAATAACAGAGCACGCAGACCCTCACCTTCATATCTGAGGCCTCTGCTTTGCTGTCAAACTGCCTCCATAGGAGAGATAAAAGCCCTGCTCTCTAACACCCACGTAGAGAATCAAACAGCCTCCCCACACAAAGGAGTGCAGCTTTCATCACTGAGAAGTCCTTAATATTTATAAAAAGAATAGTTAACATTCTAGACTGAAGGATTCATATTTGGCATCATTCCACCATGTGCAGTCTTCACCAAGAACAATGAATAAAATACATGTCATATATTTGAATGACATAGTGATTCTGTTGGCTATTCCAAAACAAAACAAAAAGGTATATTTCAAAGTAGCTTGCTTTCTTTATCTCTAGAAACTGTTCAAAACATTTAAATTTAGGTCTCTTGAAAAGTCTATGTCTAGTTACCTCATCGCAAGTACATACCTGGTACATATGAATGTTTATTTGTATATCCATGTTTTGACTTCTATTTACTTACAGTGGGGCAAAATATGGATTTTATAAATGTGTGTGTCTTCTCTCTCCATTTTTTCTTAATATTTTATCTATTTCCCATTTATTTTGCTGGAGTTTTTCAAGTAATATCCCAGCAAAGAGAGAACACAAATAGAAAGAAACAAAACAGATAGAACAAAATAATTCTTCACTCTCAAAATTTCAACATAGGTATTTGAAACTTACAAAGAGGACAGGATTTGAAGTATCTAGATATATTTTAGTTTGAAGAGTTTAACATTTGAAGGACTAAGTTCTATCCATAAGAATAACTTGAGGAAGACTAGAATGGGAGTCAACCCACCCTGTCCTCAGGTTAGATAAAGACTCCATTGTCTGGAGAAAAATGATGAAAGAAGAGAGGAGAGTAAGAAAGGGTAAAGGGGTTCTGATACTGGGAGATCCTGTACAGGAGCCCCTATGGACTAACCATACAGCCAGGGTCACATCTGAAAGAGGATGCTAAAGAAACCCAGGTGTGTATGGGCAGGCCAGAAAAAAGGGAGCATGTTAAATACAACTCCAACAGTTAGAAATTTTTGTAGGGAAGTCTCTGTCATCCCATCATAGTTCAGGAGTAGAGAAATAGAAATGACTGTAACAAGTAAGCACAGAGGGCATGAAGCACCAGCAAGTCCTTTCTAGTGTCAGATTTGTTCAATGTTCAATAGCCAGAGATTTCACCTGAAACTAGAAAGAATCAAAGAAGTGGCCCTCAAGGTTAGGACCAAAAGAACATACATACTATCTTTATGGTGTACTTTATTATGGATTATATTCATTGGAAACCAAACATGAATATAGTCGCTTTAGGGGAATATCTAACAGTGACCTGTAACCTGATGTCCCTTCCTCCCAGGGTCTGAGACTTTCTCTCTCAAATAATTTAAAAGCATCTTCAGGTATAGTGAAAGATAAGACTCTAACTTTTTAAAACATTAATTTTTATGATTAACATTTTCTATTGGAATCATCCTATGAATTACCTATTATTTACATATTTTACAGCAAGGGTAACTTGAACCCAAAGAGGGTATGTAATTTGCTAGTGGTCAAAGAGTTAGTTATAGAAATCAGACACAAACTCACATTTTTGAGCTCTGAGCCTCAAGCACTTTCCATCACACTGCACTGTCTCTCCCAACCTTTTCCTTGTTGTTGTCCTTTGTTTTTGTTTTTTAAAATCATGTATCTCTATCTCTGTTTTCTCCAGGTCCCAGTAAGAACAAATCCAGATATCCCTGGTAGGTTGTAAAATGGTTTGTTGGTCAGAAGCAATGTTGTGGGGGATACTATGAGAGTAAACAAGGCATCTGGTAAATCCCCAGGGCCAAAACTTAGAGAATGCAGGAAAGGCAAATCCATATTCTCACAGAGTACAAAAATTAATATCTATTCCAGTGACAATAAATCACTTTCTTCTCTGTGGACAAAAAGGAATCTCATGTAATTGACCTGCCATGAGTTGCCAGTTAGTGCCCTGGGGTTTGAGCCTGCTGTGATGTAACATTAATTTCTACTGCTGGCAGATGGAGTTCTCAGCAGTGGCAGTTACCTGAGTAGTCTAATAAGAAAGCCATGTTTTTGGCCCTATGCCTAACTTTCCTCACTGTCATCATAGCCACCTTTATTCATGAGTCCAGTGAGCAAATATGGAGTGTCAAGAAAGAGAGGCTGAATAATACCAACAGTGATGATTACTTTTCTCATGTGATTACTGTGGCCACAATAATCATGGAAGCATCCAATTGGGGGTACAAATGTGATATGGTTTGTCTCTGTGTCCCCGCGCAAATTTCATCTTGAATTTTAATCCCCATAATCCCCACGTGTCAAGTGAGGAGCCTGGTGGGAGGTGATTGGATCACAGGGGTGGTTTCTCCCATTCTGTTGTTGGGATAGTTAGTGCTCACAAAATCTGATGATTTTATAAGGGACTTTTCCCCCTTCCCACAGTCTCTCTAGCCTGCTGCCAAGTAAGACGTGCCTGCTTTCCCTTCCACCATGATTGTAAGTTTCCTGAGGTCTCCCCAGCCATGCAGAACTGTGAGTGAATTAAACCTCCTTTGTTTATAAATTACCCAGTCTCTAGCAGTATCTTTACAGCAGAAAATGGACTAATACAAAATGCCCTTACATTCTAGATAACTTCAGGAAATTCATTCATATATCAATTACCAAAACTGCCTTGTTAATAATCTTCTGATATTTCTTTAATTCCAAGTTTCTAACCATCTTTCCAAACCATTATCGACTCCTATCCATGGAATTGATGTATATCTAAAGCCTCAATCTTCTCTTTTTTCAAACAAAGTGATCATCATATTTAGTTTTAACATTTGCCCAATAGGAGTATTATCATAGCTATTGTTATTCAGAAGTATCTCTGAGTGAGACAACACACTTTTGGCTGATGTCAATGTATTAGATTGAGTCATCTATAAATAAAGCTTACTTGTTTTTTCCTCAGTCAATTGATACTAGAGGAACTCTTTATGAAGTCATAGTTCGGCTAGAAAAAATGACAGTAAACCCACAGAACTGGGCACAATGGGAGTGTTAGTAATCTCATTATGTAACATGTTGAGACCTTTTGAACATGCTTAGGCCCAATCCTGTATATCTCATTTCCCATTGATGTTGGTGTCCTACTGAGCACACTCAGCTCTGTGGTTTACAAGTTCATGATAGCAGCTGAAACAGCACATATGATGACTTGTTGACCCATTGGATCAAAGTTCTATCAGAGAATCAGAACTAATAGTATATTTGATGCTTCTCATTATCATAGGAAATGGACTTTTTCATTCTCATCTTTGTGTACATGTTTAAGTACAGGTGATTCATGGCATTTGATAAGACCATCCCATCTTTTTAATCTCTTTGCATTTACTATACAGAACTGAGGAATTTCTGATATCTTAACTTTACTTAACATAAGACACTGTTATATTTAGTTTTCAGTAAACAAGTCCTAGGTATTTGCTAATACAAATTAGCAAACAGCTTCTCCTCCTGGACTTGGATCTCTTTTTGGTCCTGTGAGTCAAACTGAGGTATGTCTAAGGTCATATCTGGTAGGGTGGGATATGGAGAGAATAGGTGTTCTCTTGCAAAAGCACTGATTACAGGGTCTTCAGATAAAACAAGAAGAATCCCATCAGCCCTGTATGGGTGGTGGGGAGTAGCTGCTAGTGCTATCTGAGAGAGTCAGTAAAGTTTGGAGGTTCAAAATACTCAAAATCAACTAAGTCACCTCAAATACCTAAGAATTTTTAGGCTTAACTTTTTTTCAGTCAATACCCTTATGTGTTCAGTCAAGACCTGGAAAGACTCTGAATTGTCCCTATTTTATTTCATCAACTCAGAACCAGTCTCTGGATTTGATGTTTAGTTACATAAACACAAAGGAATACAAAATTCTTTTGAGGGCACTCACAGAAACTCTCTAGTTCTTTTTTCAGGACTTGAATCAGGATTTTAAAACCTGACCCCATTACTTTCTTGCTTTGTGCTCTTCAGTTCAGTTGGAAGCAACAGCCTGGCCTGTTGTCATTATATTCTTCACACCTATCAACATGGCCTACCGAAGCATAGCCATTGCCTTAATAGGTGTGTCTTTCCCAGTAACCAAAGGCAATAATTTAATAATTCTTCCATCAGTAGATGTTACAGATTACCAGCATTCCAGTCTCTTCTGCTAACTAGTCTACCCTACCTTCAAGCCAGTAGGTCAAACAACTCTAACGTCCATGTCCTTCATCTGTCTCATCTGAAACCATTCTCATACTATTATACTTTTCAGAATTTCTTAGTTGCAGATGCCATAGTCTCCTGTAGCTAAATTAGGCAGAAAGGGATTCGTTACAGAATTTCTAGCAGGCTAAATGATAGAGGCAAGAGAAAAGGCATTTAGCAAAACAGGACTCTTATAACAAAACCCACAGTCACTTCCACTCTATGATGACATCTGTGCCATTCTGTATTCTCTGAAGAGTCAGTCTCCATGCTGCCCCTTCACATTGTCAACTTCCTCTCTTTCCCTGTCTCAGGTGGTGGCTTTGCTTGTGGAATTTAGGTCACACACAGAAGCCATGATGAAAATGTTTAGCTTTCCAGCCTCTAAAGGATGGGGAGATACACTAAAGAGGAGTTGGAGTTGGCAATGAGTGAGGTAATCTGCACAATGTAGCCAAGGTGCTTTTGTACTTTAAACAGGTTTTGGAGGCAAAAGTCTATCAGTCAATTATACTTGTATTGCTATTAATAAATATTGTTGCATGGAACTCCTCTGAGAAGTACTCTCAATACCTTAGACACTTGCTTGCATTTAATTTATTACTATGCTCTGTGCTGTCTTATATTAGTATACAACTCCTCTATATGAATACGTATAGAATTTTCCTTCTCTGCCATTAATGTAAACTCTTCAAGGACTGTGGGATGGACTTCTTTTATGCCCCACCCACTATTAGGAGAGAGTACATCAGAAACATGACAAGGAACATAGCTGTGACCTCAGACATCAAGATGAAATCCCAACATATGTGTGTCAGTGGATGTGTCATCTTAAGTATCCACCACTCTGATTTTATATTTTGTACCCTAGAAATGGGAACCTTTTAAATAAGACAATATTTTAAGGCAAATAGTACAATTATAGAAATTATAAGAATTTATATGGTTAGATGCCCTGCCAGAGAATGCACTGCTAAACAATCCTTTTTTGTTTGTCTTTTTAGATTTGCTATTCCTTTTACCCTCTTCTCATGGTAGAGAAGTGCTGCATTTTATATTATAATCTACTGCATAATATTTTTTATAAGTATTGAGAGATGCCACCGTTAAATGGTAGGTTTTGTTTGAGCAAATCCAACGCTAGCCAATTGCTCATAGGGAGGAATATAACAAGATCCATTGATTTGTGGCGATTTTTTAAAAAATGTACCACAGCCTTGGAGAGGTGGTCAGTAGAAGGAAAAGTGATGATTCTTCCAGATGTTGGAGGATACAGACAGAAGCATGAGTCCTGATCCAATACTTTGAGGCTGGGGCTAGGTGTATACATTTAAATAGGTGATTATTGAGAGCTGTGATCCTGGGAACCCAAGGAATGATGACACTTGCCCTGGAGGCTAGGGGATCCTTCTCTTTCAAAAACTACTGTGGCTTCTGCAGAACCTCAACAAGCAGTAACACCATCAGAAGAGTGGGCTGACCTGATCATCAGCCCGTAAGTTACCGAGTCTTCAGCTGTCACATTATAGCAGTGAGAAGCAGTGGCAACCTGGTTTCGATGGTGTAGAAACTCCTGTAGAGTGAAAAACTCCCTAGGATTCTGTTACAATTAAACAGAAAAGGAATTAGACACTGAAATTCTTGATGTTAAACACGTGAGTGAGTGAGCGTTTTATTTGAAAAACTAAGAGACCTGAGTATACTAGATACCCTCAGTCTGTAGAGCAATTCATACCATTTACATTTAGTTTGCCTTTCTTTCTATTCAGAATTTCTGTCCTAACTTTTCCAATAAATATCTGAGCTTCAGGGATATCATCAAAACTTGAGGACCAGTACTAAGTAATGTGTTATAATTATCACATTATGATGCTCTATGCTTATTTTTCTGTGGGAGGATAGGAGGTAAAATCACTTACATGGAGAAGAACCGTATATTTTGAAATCGCTCTGTTAACACCTTCCAAGCTCAAGTCTATGGTTATTTCTTTGTGTATCACAGTTATTTGAAACATTTT
Source organism: Colobus angolensis palliatus (assembly GCF_000951035.1). Lineage (NCBI taxonomy): Eukaryota > Metazoa > Chordata > Mammalia > Primates > Cercopithecidae > Colobus > Colobus angolensis. Next base: position 1,669,522 of record NW_012112919.1, on the reverse strand, counting down.
AGAAATATCAGCAAAATAAGAAACATCATGGACTTTCAAGGTTGGCTATATTTTACCCAATATTGTGCTCAGCATCTAGCATTCTTAGGTAATTAATGGGGTGTGCTGGTTAAAACAAAACAAAACAAAACAAAACAAAACATAAAGCTGTTTGCAGTTTTCTGAGTCTGTATACAAGTTGTGGGAGTCTTCAAAGCAATGGAGACCATAAGACTTTAATGAATTTTATATACAAAATGAGGACATTGCTTCCTTCTCACACTCAATGGATTGTTCAATGGATTTGCATATATAGATAAGTCATTTATACATGTCTGTTATTCAGTGATCCCTTTTCTCTGTGTGAACTCATAGCACTTATTGCTTGCACTGTTCATTAGGTATTCTAATGCCTTGAGACAATATGTTATAGAGCCTTGATTGCTTCTCTCTTAATCGAGTACGTTCTTGAAGACGGCAAGTACCTGAAGCAAAAGGCTAAATTTGCGGGGACAAAATACAATGACTTGCCCACTGCAGCAGCCCTCTAAGAAGGGAGTGTCACTAAGTGATGTCAAAATTCTGTGGTGGTCAATTTACAGATGTAATTATTATCCCTTATCACGCTCACTGATGCCTCCCTCTCTTGATCATTCCCCTTCTGTGACTAATCTTCTGGCTAGGATAAACTCTACTCCTGTTTCTGCCTCACTTAATCACATGACAGCTTTCTTCATTGCCATTTCATGGTTTCACAGTGGTTATAAAGTGACTTTTATCATTCTGCTTAGCAATTAGGACTCGTAATGCTAGATTCATTCTCTGGGTTCTAAGTTCAAAACAAGCACTGAGACTCCCATTTTCCACCTCCCATATGTGGCAATTGAGGAAGAATAGAATTAGAGGTGACAATTTGCCAAAATTTAGGGTGTATGGGAGGCCTTCTACATAGATGATTTGATTCTAATGAACGTGCAACTTAAAGAAAAGGGAGTATCCTTGACTCAATATATAAATATAGTCATCTCTCTCTATCTGAAATACTTTCTTTCCATTATGATCCCCATTCAACTTATAACCTGTGTATTTACATAGCTAAATATCTTCCATGAGTGGCCTGTATGTGTTGTCTCTACTCTCTTACATTCAATTAACTCCTAAAATCACTTTTTCCACTCTATCTGCCTGAGTCCCAATAAGAAACATATGCATCTCAAGTTAGAATGATTTAAGAAAATATTATTTACAAAGATAATATTTATAAGAGATGGTGCAATAACCCAGGGTAAGTATTATAGGAGCCATGAGAGCCACCACTAGGCCCAAAAAGGTAAGAAAATGAAGTACTTACTGGAACCCAGAAGGAAAAAGACATAGACAGGACACCTTAGAAGTATGGTGATTCTAGGCCCATACCGGCCCAAAGTGACTTTACAGGGAGAAGCTGGGAAGCGGATATCCTGACTATCTCCTTCTTCCTTCTATTCTTCTTGGCATTCCCCTTTGGAAAAACCCAATAAAAGCCAGACAATAAAGGAAAACATTGATGAAATATGCAGGTCAGCTTTTTGAGGCTTTAGGCAAGTAAAGAAGGGTGGTGAAAGTGGATATGGGGTTGGAAGACACGAAGACACATTTCACCTCAATGTTCCATTGGAAATATGCCCCCAAAAAGTCAACTCCTCTCTAGTTTTCATACCAAATGGCCTGTTTTTATTTACTTGTCACCCTCATTCCTTTGGCTCTTTGCTTCTGGATTCCATGACACACTTCACTCCTAATCTTTCCCTAGACCTTGGTTTGTCTTTTATTTTCTGTCTGCACACCTATTTTTCCTTTTCCTGACTCTCCCAGGAGAAACGTCTGATATGCTTTCTGAGTATAATCTGTCTACTAAGTCATCCAGCATACTAATACCAGCTTCATATCACTAAAACACAATTCTCATCATGACATTTTTCTTCCTAAACTGGTTTGATAACTCCTTTATGCCCATAAGATACATTCTAAAGACCTTTCTTAATCTAGCCCCTGCTTTTCTTTCCACACCCAGTTTCTACTCTTTTCTCCCATGGCTTGTGTTCAGCCAGACTCTCCAATTCCCTAAGCATGCTCATGCCACTAAGATTTGAAAATACTGCCTGCTCCGTCTTAAATTATGTTTGCTCCTTTTCTGCCTAATGTACTATTTTATCCTTCCAGATCTGGTTCAAATATATTGTGATCTATGATTTCCCTTTTTGCCTCTTCCCAAGAAGAATGGATCCCCTTCCCTCTGATGTGTTCCAGGGGGAAACTTTCATAGTCCTTTGCCCTAACTTCCATTTTGGCACTGAACATAAAAGCTATAATTATTCCTCTCAGTTAAACAGTGCTTGAGGTAGGAATACACAGTGCTTCATCTATCACTAATAATATATCAGGGTGCTTGGCACATGGAAAGTTTCCTAACATATTTGCTAAATAAATGAAAAGTGACTAGCCTGCTATATTAATACCACCTTCTACCTAGTACCTGAAGAGCAATCCTCCTGTGCATTAACAAGCATCTTCATACGTAACATGAACCGTGGTCAGATGGAGCCCAGGAATAGCCATGGGATCCAGCCAAGCACCCCGCCTATGGCGTAGATAACAGGTGAGGAACTGGTTCAGGTGAGGCAAAGTTCTCATCTGCATTGAGACGAGTATACACTGGTGTCAACCCTGTCTAGTGAACATGGGAATTTCTCTTTTGTATTGAAGCTGCCCAATCAACTGGCAGAAAATTCTTTCTTGTAGGGCTCCTGAATATTCAAACAGTGTCCTTCACATACCCATTATACAGGTCCGCTCACCTGTCATATAGAAGGATAGACACCTTTCTGCTGGACTGGTACCAGCAGCCCTGCTTTTTGGGTGCCACCTGGTGACCCCAGTGTCGTGTTCCTCCATGCTCCTACATTCCTGCCCTTCTTTCTTCTTTCATTCTTTCTCTTCTTACCAAACTCCCAACTATAATGTTCATCTTTTCCTTTTACAGTAAACTCTGGTGGCCCATTAAAGTGGCACTCAAATAATCAGTGAATGGAAAGTCAATCCTCTTTTCTTGCACATTAAACATAGATAGGCAATTGCCAAAAAATAACAAGAGTGAGAACAAATGTGTTCTTTCTTTCTAAGGCAGTAAATACAAGGAAGTAAAACAAAAGGTGTTACCATATTAAACCAGGTTGAAAGTTCAGATCCAGTCACGATAGTTTTACCTAAGGTTAAAAGTTCTGAATGCCTGTCATTGAGCTACCCACTCTCTCTGTGGTGACAAGCTACCACCTCCATGTGGTTGACAAGATCAACCCTCACTATGCACAGCCTAATTTCCATCTAAAGAAATGACTCCATATGTACTGTTAGAGTTCTCATTTAAGTCTTTAAAGCTTTCAAAAGCACTCGTTTATATGCAAATTCTTCTGATGTGGCAGTTACCTTAACTGGGCGATACCTTAATCAATGGTTAATACTGTCCTTTAGTTTACAACCATCTGAATGCAAAATATATAAAACAAGAGACCAAGAAAAAGCATCTACTAGTCATTTGGATGTGGAAAGGAGAGGTGTTGAGTGGGGTTAAAGAGTTTCAGAAACTTTAACAACTTCACTATTTTGTTAAACGGCAAGGCTGAACGTGAATTTATTTTTTAACCTGATGACTGCCAAATGTGTTTTTCTCTTTCTCTCCCTTCCCTGAACATCTTTTACTAACTGGAAACCTAGAAGTGTAAGAACTCTTATTTATGTTGCCTTCAGCATTGGATAATTATTTGGGCCAATTTTGTTCATGTGGGAATTACAATACTCTAGGCAGTGGCACAGGTTTCATTTGGTGTATAATAGCTGAGAAAGTTTCTCGTCATTTCAAAAATAGCTGGTGTTTTCTTTTTCTCAACTGCTAACTATTTTGAACATGTATCAATTAAGGAAGGCGTTCCCATAGGTATAGCAGTGACAGTCTCAATTGAACAGAACAGTTGTCCCAATTCTTTATATTTTATAGGCCAGTTGTAGAATTCCAGGCTTTCTGAGCCGTGATATATTTTAAAAACAGTCTACCAAAAAGAAAATTTCTTGACAAGATTACAGGATGATTCTTCTCCTATTGGTTTTAGACCAGGACAAAAAACACATCATCCAAATCATTCCTAATTTCTCTTTTTCTCTAAAATTGTAAGTGGTTACCACAATCCCATCTTTTCTAGAACACAATGGACACAGAAAAACACAGAATCCTTGCAGGGAAAATCAAGAAAGTGGCCAAACATTAGTGTGTCAGAAGGATAGCCCAGTTCATTTCTAGCTACATGTCAGAAATGATGAAAAGGAAAAAATGTTTTTCTGTTATATTATATCGACTTGATCAAATTTTAGAAATCATCAGAGAAGAGTGCTAGATTTAGAGGCAGAAAATCTGAATCTAATTCTACCACTTATAATAATTTAATTGTTAACAATTAAATATAACCTATTAAATTTCAGTTTTGTAAATGACATTGTGTGATGCTATTAATGTGGTCAGTTCGTGCTAGGTAACAGCAGGGCAACACCCCCAGAGCTGGAGGTGAATTAGCTCTCTGAGCATCTAATAAGAAAGTAGCAAAAGCTAGACCCACATAATCATTAACTGATAGCTCGTGAGAAACACCCTAAATCTTACTAAATACCCATATGTAAAATAGTAATATACTTACTGGATGATTTTTGTGGGTTTTACATGACTTGATTCCTCAGAGACTGGATCTCTAGGTGCTCAACAAAGCTTAGTCCCTTCTCTTCCCTTTCTATACAGTAGCCCTGGGAAGGCATGAGAGCAGTAAGACATCAATAGTCCATGGTATTATAATGCCACTAGACTGTGGTATTGAAAGGTGAAAGGAAAACAAGGAGGAGAAAGTGGTGAAAGGTTTTCGCAAAAACTCTAAAGAGGACTCCCCCAGTGCCTTAGGGTCCTTAAGCTATTGTAGCCAGTCATTTGACAATCAATCTTTCATGGCCTGAATGCATATTTACTATATAAAGCTTTTATGACAATTTGCTTTCTATATAAATCTTTTCGTAGGGACAGTAACACAAATTAGCAACTTTGAATATTCCAGGCTTTTTGGCAATCTTATTTTATGCATTAATAGTTTAAATTTCAAACCAATTATTTAGACTTTTTAAAATGTTAGTTGGCATGAGAAAAACCACAGAGCAACAATAATCACTTTCCTGTGTACTTAAAATTTGGAGTACCTGAGTCTACTCCTCTCCACAGCAAACCTATATCATAGTCTCCTAATCAAAATACCGCGTGTAGGTTGGTTGTGGTGGCTCATTCCTGTAATTCCAACCCTTTGTGAGTTTGAGGTGGGAGGATTGCTTGAGCTTAGGAGTTCAAGACCAGCCTGAGCAACATAGCGAGACCTGATCTCTACTAAAAATAAAAATTTAAAAATCAGCTGGGTGTGATGGCACATGCCTGTAGTCTCAGCTACTCAGAAGGCTAAGGCAAGAGGATCGCTTGAGTCTGGGAGATCAAGGCTGCAGTGAGCTGTGATTGCACCACTGCACTCCAGCCTAGGCAATAGAGTGAGACCCTGTGTCAACAATACAAAGAAGACTGTATGTGACCTCAATGTCATGGATTTCTAAGTATAATAGCTATGCTTCATCAAGATTTTTTTCATAATTTAAAATTTTTTAGATAATTATAGATTCATATACAGTTATAAGAAATAATACAGAGAGATTTGGTGTACCCTTTAGAGTTTCCCTCACTGGTAACATCTTGAAAACTCTAACACAGTATCAGATGAGATACGGTCATTGATACACTCAAGATACAAAATACTGGACTCCCATTATGGCAACAATCTCTCTTCCTGCCTTTTATAGCCACACTCACACCTATCTCTTAACCCTTGGTGACTACTAATCTGTTATCCATTTCTTTAATTTCGGCCTTTATATAACTGGAATCACACAGTAAGTGATCTGTGGCCACCCCTAACACCCAAGCGAAGGGTTCCACATTATTCTCAGTTGGGGTGGGAGTCTTGGCTCCCACTAGGCCTCCACTGGCATCTCCCTGGCTGAGAGAGGTAGGAATGCCTCTTTACTACGCCCCTCAAGGCTTCCACTGACACAGTAATGGGAGGTAGGTGGTATGCTTGGTTACCACGGGAGTGGTGAAAGTCATGACTTTATTAAGCCTCCTTTGACCCTCTAAGAGGGTCCCAAAGGAGAGACAAGCATTGCTTCATTACGGATACTTGTAGGGACGGAAGTATTCTCTGCTGACACTACAAGGGGCAGGAGGACCTTGCTATCATTCCGTAGGGATGAAAAGTCCCGGGTCCCCACTCAACCTTCTCTGCCAACTCGCTGGTGGAGGTCTGGGGGCACTTCACAATAGCCTCTGAAGCAGGAGGGTCTAGGCTCCCCACTTTGCCCTTCATGGTATGGGTGTGGGTGGGGCCACAGTTTTATCTGTCATGCTTAGTTGGAACAGAGTGATTACTGTCTAAAAGTTTTATTTTTCCTAGGCTGTTCCCTTTCTGGAACAAGCTTTTGTTCAGACTTTTGGTTGTTGTTTTGGCATTTCTGGGTTACCAGTTTCTTCAGCTTCCGGTTGGGATATAAAGGGCAAATAAAACACAAAGAACTCAACACCATGTTGTTCCTTGAATCCTGAGGTCCTGAGCTAATCTGCCTTTTCTCTTCACTTTTCAGAGTCTTCTTTCACATAGAAAGTAAACAAGCATGTTTATGCATAATGACTGGGGGTTTTAGTCATCTCATCAACTTTTTTTGTTTGTTGGTTTTAATATGTGAATATACCTAGCACAGTCCCCCAGCCCAGAATAAGACAGCAATGTGCATTACTAAAGTTAATATTTAGAATTACAAAAATTCTGTAATTATAGATCTTGATGTTCCTCCGGGTACAATTCAGTATCCAAAACTGAATTAAAATGTCCCTAAGTACTCCAACCCATTGTGATTTATTCCTCCTCAAACCCCCAACACTAAATTCCTATTATAGTTGTTCAGCAAAATTTATGTGGCATGAGATAACTCACTATTTATTTACTGTGTTATTATCACGCAAGGTACTTAAACGTCCTCGTGTTCTTTATCTGTAAAATATTGTTAATAATAAAAAATGGCAGGGATAGAACTCCACCCCTGTATAAGTCTATAACTCTATTATAAAACACATTAAACATTTGATAGATTGGATTCAAATTAGGAGATCAGAGTTCTTTATAATTTTTATTTTAATATTTTTGAATCTCATAGAGATGGGTTCTCACTATGTTGCCCAAGCTTGTCTCAACTGCTGAGCTCAAACATTCTCCCACTTCAGTCTCCTAAAGTGTTAGGATTACAGGCATGAGCCACCACACTCAGTCCCAGAGTTTTCTTTATGTAACTGGTTTAGTACACAGATGGTTATTTGTAGAATGCATTTTTAATTGCAGTTGTTGCTGTTGTTTTTTTTGAGATGGAGTCTCTGTCACCTAGGCTGGAGTGCAGTGGCGCGATCTCGGCTCACTGCAAGCTCTGCCTCCCGGGTTCACGCCATTCTCCTGCCTCAGCCTCCTGAGGAGCTGGGACTACAGGCGCCCGCCACCGCACCCGGCCAATTTTTTTGTATTTTTAGTAGAGACGGGGTTTCCCCGTGGTCTCGATCTCCTGACCTTGTGATCCGCCCGCCTCGGCCTCCCAAAGTGCTGGGATTACAGGCGTGAGCCACCGCGCCCAGCCATTGCTGTTGTTTATTTTAAGCGTGACACTTCAAAATAGAGCTGTAGGACTATCCCCTCAGAGGCAGTAGCATAGTGACTAACACAATAGTCTTTGAACCTGTGGCAGGCAGAATAATGATCCCCCAAAAGTTGTCAACATCCTAATGGCTGGACCTAGTGAATGTTTTACCTTACATAGCAAAGGGGACTTTGCAGATAAGATTAAGTTAAATATCTTGAGATGGTAAAATTATTTTGGGTTAGCTGGGTGGACACACTCTAATGACAAGGGTCTTTATAGGTAAAATAAAGAGGCAGGGTAGTCAGAGTCAGAAAGAGATTTGAAGATGCTAACTTAGAAAATGGAAGAAGGGGCCACAACCAAAGAAGGCAGGTGGCCTTACTGGCTAGAAAGGATAAGGAGATGGTTTCTTCCCTAGACCCTCTGGAAAGAATTCAGCCTTGCCAAAACTTTTGTTTTACTAAGACCCATTTTGAACTTCTGACTTCCAGAATGTAAGATGATAAGTTTCTCTTGTTTTGGGCTACCAAGTTTGTGGTAATTTGTTGTAGGCACAGTAAGAATCTAATACAGGAGCCAAATGTTCTAGATGTGTCATTTTTAATATATCTGATCTTAAATAGAAATTTAATATTAGACCTTAACTATTTCATCTTTAAAATGGGTGGAAGCATTTTAACCAACTGCAATTAAAAATGCATTCTGAAAGTAACTATCCGTGTACCAAACCAGCTACATAAAGAGAAATCTGGGGCCGAGTGTGGTGACTCATGCCTGTAATCCTAGTGATAGATCCTACCTCATAGAGAGCAATAAGTACATATAAAATTAATAAACATTATCAGGCAAATAGTAAGTGCTCAGTACCTGTTACCGTAGTATCACAGTAGTAGTAGTAATTATTCATATATTCAAGAATGTGATTGAAAAGACAATGAGTACTTTACAGAGATGATATTATAAAAGTAGTCTCCTATGTCAGGAGTCCCCTGCCCCTGGGCTATGGACCCGGACCTCCCAGTCCGTGGCCTGTTAGGAACTGGGCTGCACAACACAGAGGGTGAGCCTTGAGTGAGCATCACTGCCTGAGCTCCGCCTCCTGTCAGATCAGTGATGGCATGAGATTCTCATAGGAGTATGAACGCTATTGTGAACTGCACATGCAAGACATCTAGGTTGCACACTTCTTATGAGAATCTGTAACTAATGCCTGATGACCTGAGGTAGAACAGTTTCATCCCAAAACCATACCCACCCCCTTACCGCCCATTCCATGGGAAAAATTGTCTTCCACGAAACCAGTCCTTGGTGCCAAAATGGTTGGGACCAACTTCCCCTATCCTGTTTTGTTTCAAATACTTATATCTAGGGAGGAGGCCATGTGTTAGGATGTAGGAGAAGCCTAAAGACAGTTTCAAACAATGTATGAATGTTCTTAAATTGGGTGATAAGTTTATGGGTATTTGCTGCATTTTTATGCTAATTAGTTTACCTATGGAGTTGGCCCTCTGGATCCACAGGTTCTGCATCCACAGATTCAACAAACAGTGGATCAAAAATGTAGTTAAGCCTATGATAGTTATATTAGGTATTAAAAATAATCTAGAGATGTCTTAAACTTTACAGGAGGACATATATAGGTTATATGCAAATACTACACCATTTTATATGTGTCTTGAAAATCTGTAAATTCTGGTATTTTGGGAGGGTCCTGGAACCAAGCCTCTACAGATACCAAGGGATGACTGAACAATTCATGTATATTTCCTTTGTATCAAGTGCTAAATAACACGTTTTTTTCTAAAGGCTATGAATAACACTTGAGAAACTTTTCAAATCTTTATTCATTGTAATTCAGCTAAGATAACTCCATTATGCTGCGGTAATAAATAGCTCCAAAAAATCTCAGGGGCTTACCAAAGCAGATGTCTATTCCTTATCCAATGGCGTGTGCTCACCACAGATCAACAGAAAGCTCTGCTTCTCTTGATTCCTCACATCCCCAAACTGACCAAGGCTTCATCTTGCCAAGTATTTTTGAATCACTGAAGTGATGGGAAGGGAAAAAGTGGATAATCATGCACTGGCTTTTAATGTTCACCTCTCAGAAGTGACACTTCTGTACAGGTTTCATTGGACAGAGCAAATCATGTCCTTAGCAATGTTAGAAGAGGGCATGGATGTTTAATTGTTGCATGTGATTATAAGGCAAAAGCCACACTGGTTTGTGAAAAGCATTAATGATTTTCACAGTTCATTTTTCTGAGCACCAAATTGTTGTATTTGTCCAACAGTATCCAGAGTTCAACACAGGCCCTAATATACAGTGTATGTAAATTAAGAAAAATACTTAGGGCAGCAACTAGAGGTCTTGTGAAATTTAAATAACAGTTCTAAAAAATAGATGAAATATTAAAATAGATATGATAATATCTTAATCTTTACAGGGTCCATAAAAGGTATGACAATTCTAGAATCAAGGACTATTTGGTAGTTAGAATAAATGTGTGAGTTGATATTAGTGTGTGAAAGCTTGATTTAATTTATAACTGATTGGCTACCATGACAATAAAACTATATACCAGTTATGCCCAAGCCTGTATTTTAAATTTTATTGGATGAAATACATACACGGAAATAGAATTTAAGTTGTAATACCATACCATAGGACAAAGATACATAGTTTTAAATTCAATTATGATTCCTCCCCCCAGTACAGAGTCAAATACAATTTCAAAAGAAGAATATTTATAATAGCATGGAATAGAATGCATCAATCTCGATGCTTAGCCTGACAAACTTTTATTCTACCACTGGCAGCTCCCCACAGACTTTGATACATCGCAACATAAAACCCCTCTGAAAGCTGGACAGGGTCTTGCTTCCTATCATTTCTCCTCAATGTACCGACTAGTCTTAGGCAATCCTTGGGAAGCTGCATATCAGTTTGGTGTGGGGAAGAGGAGATGACAGAAGCACAGAGTGGAAAAAGTTGTTAATAATGTATAGATTAACAGGAATCAATGTTGAAAATCAGAAGAGGGGCAAGAGCAACAGTCTGGAAATGGGTTTATAGTGGGCTTGCCATGCTTGTACCCCCTTCTCACCTCTCTCTACCCTGTGTTGTTGTCAACACTGTTGATCCACCATCTTAGGCTTCTGGAAAATGCCCTCCGCTTGATGGAAACAAAATAATGTAAATCATCTCTCATCTACATTGTCTTGATTTCATGTTACTGCTTTGCTTCAAGACAATCCCTGATTGCTTCATTCATTATAATTCTTTTCCTATGCACAGCATTTGTATTGGAAAAAAAAATGTATAACATTTGAGAACATTTTGAAGAAAAAAAATTTCCATAATTCTATCGCTTGGAAACAACTATTTTGATTTCCGTGTATTCTCATGCAGACTTTATCCAAATGCATACCTATTTTTACAGTTGTAATTTGGACGATTCTGTTCATTCCCTCCCCACTGCTTGAAACAAGACTCACCTCTTAGTAATAATCACATTTGGATTAGAGAAGAACACAATATATGTTTTTTAATTAACGTGTGTTAACAGCCACTACCTACACATAGTTTCAGGCCTCCTGTTCCTCCCCTCTGCCCATTTCCACCCCAGCATTGTGGAAAACACAATGACTAAATATGCTTCATTCCAGAATACCTTGAATGGGAAGAAAAGAAAAAGAGTAAACTTAGTGTGCCCTCATGGCAGACATTTTCCATGTATGTTCTTTCAAGCCCTGCAAAATGTATATATATTGTTATATTTTGTTGTTAGAAATAAGATAGCTTCTGTGCAAGAAGGTGGGTGACTACTCACCTAATCAGTAGCACAATCTGGTTTTAAATTTAGATCTCTATGGTAGCGAAGTCTACATTCTTCTGAGCTCCAATTTCTATAAAGCCCAAACAACTCCTTTGGTGGTAAAGCATAATTACATATGTTAAAATGGCTCTAATTGCTTTGGATCCTTTGAACTCGAGATTATGTATAGACTTTCTTTCCCCTGTAAGAGAACATGGGCCATTTCACTAAAGTGGATAAATGGAGAATCCCCAGATCTAAGACATCATATAAATGCCAAATGAAAGTAGATACCATTTAAGGATACACTCAATCCTCATTATTCACTGATTCTGTATTTACCAATTCACCTATTTGCCAAAATTTCTTTGTAACTCACAAATCAATACTTGAACACCTTCATCGTCATTCACAGACATGCACATGCAGAGAGTCGCAAAAAATTTGAGTCACCAAAGTGCACATTCCCAGCAGCAGTCCAATGAGCCAATGCTCTATCTTCTTGTTTAAGTTTTAGTACAGTAAATACTTCTTTTCACAGTCTGTTTGGTGACACATTTTTTGTATTTTTGTAATTTATGTTGGTGATTTTGCTATTTAAAATGGTCCCCAAGCAGACAGCTGAAGTGATATCTAGTGACACAAAACACAAGAAGCCTTTGATGTGCTTTGCTGAGAAATTGCATAAGTTAGAAAAGCTTCATTCAGGCACGAGAAATAGTGCTGTTGGCTGTGTGTGTGATGTTAATGAATCAACAATATACAATATAATGTCTGAACAGAAACATCCATTAAACAGGGTTATGTATTGAATGATTGCAGAAAATGTTGTGCATAGTAGCTCTCAGAAACTTAATCTTGTATCTACCATAGGAGCAATGATTTAGTATTCACTAATTCAATGTTTGTATTGATTTTACAGAATATCACTACCATAAACAGTAAGAATCTACTGTATCTTTCAGTATGCTTCCAAATAATACATTCCATTTCTACATCATCTGCTAGGGATAAGAAGACGTGGTATAGAAAAGTGTAATAGCATCAGAACCAAGATGGGGGTCGAATCAGGAGGGTGCCTCTTCATGACCTTGGCTATCATGGATTCTGTGCCATTGGCTGAGTAGACACAGCTGGAATCGTTAGGGTCCCCAAATCATGACAACAGCCACCCAACCCCAACAAGTGATCTGATTAAAGTTGAAATTTACTGGAAAGCCAAACTTGCCCTTTAGCCCAGTAAATGCTATATGCAAGCACAACTTTTCTTAACATTTTATAATTTGTGATTGAGAAAATGCCAATGCTGTAGTCACTCAGCAAAGGTTTACTGAGTACATCCTTGATTGGTACGCTATTGGTGTGTATAAAAGAGGCACAATACTTGGTTCTACCCTGCAAGGAAAGCATGGTCTTGGGGAGATGAGACTTTCATCAACCCCATGGTGAGAAGCCTGGTGGACAGGCTGAAGGACAGGCTGAACTGGAATGGAGACAGCTTGTTGAGGCCAGCTAAGGGCCCAAAGGGCTGGTGGGATACAATCTTGAGACAGAGGTATAATTTAAGAAGAGGCACAAAATATAAAAGGCATAAGACTCAGAAGAGGGAAGATAATGTGAAAATGCCTCCCATTAGCACAGAAACATCACAGATAGGGTAAGGAAGGGTTGACTGTAATCCCTGTGATCCAGGCCTAGCTGTCACATCCATTGTTCACAAAGGTATCCCACAGCTTTCTGAACCAATGAGTCCTTTGGTTATAGGTAAATGAAAAATTTTAAATTTAGAGAACTTAAGTTTTTTTCTTTTCATTAATTCTAGAATTGTTAGCACAAAAAGTAATCTACCAGGTAACCTGAGTTAGTCCCAAAGAAATTTTGATCTTAGGCAAGTCAGTTAACATTTCTGAGTGACTATTTCCTTGTTTCTGAAGAGATACTTCTATTCTTTCCCCATTCTACTCCTCTGAAATCTCTTTATGCTGAAGGATTCCACAAATTCTGAACTGACTCATTAAAGGTTACTTCTTTATTTATATTTTTTCCCAGATGAAAGCCAGCTGGCAGGTACTGACATTTATTTAACTTAGCAGGATATGTAGTTACCTAAACAGGTCACAGATGACATTTTACTGAAGCTTCTTCCTTTCATGCAACCGTTCCTAACTACTTAGCTGACCTACACTCTGAGGGTGGTTTCCTGTCCTCCACGTTTTCAGCTGCATTTATTGCCTCTCCTCTAGGTCCTTTAAAATCGCTCTTTCTCTGCCCTCTATGTCTCTTGAAATTGACTTTGACCACTTAAATAAACACTGACAGTTGAAATGTTACTCTGCTTCTAAGGGTCTGCTCTGTTCTTGTAACTCAGTACAGAGGCTTCTACTGGTCTCTGTATCCCTTAACTATTTCCAAACATAGGACTAAGTTTTCAGATTTTTAGTAGAGTTGTTAAAGCACAAATTTTGTGTCACATGCCTGTGCTCAAACCCAAGATGTGCTACTTAGTATCTACACGACCTTTATACCAAGTCACTGAGATGAAAAAACAAAACTGGCTATTTCAAAGCATTGATTTAAAAACTATATAGATGATGTATATAAGATATTCAGCATATATTACACACATAGCAGATGCTAAATAAATTATGTTGTTGTAATAACTGTAGTGTTCTTCTTATTCAGAATGTTTTCAAGAAATTGAATGAGTAGGCAGGGGTGTAGATGTTCTATTATCTAGGAGTTTTCTATCTAGGGGTCCAAAGTGCTTGCTACTCGCCCCAATAGAGAAGGTAGGCATGAAAGTATTTTGAAAAGTTAAAAGTAACTCACAAATGTAGGTAGGAAGCTAGAGCTATTCTCATCCCTGCAAATATCTCCTTTGTGATCTGCTGCCTAGAATTTCTTTCCCAGCTTCCTTCACCCCATTCAGGCTAGGGCAGTAATAAGTAAGATTTGAAAGCATGAATGTGAAGGAGCAAAGCTCCCAGTGTGGTGGAATTTAATAATGCACCAAGTCTTTTTTGAATAGGAAATAACTCTTGAAAGATTTCTTTTCATGTAATTCCAGGCTCAGTTCAACAAGATCATCATCCCCTTGCAATGTCTTGAATTTGTCTTGCTTCTCCTTACATGCTCCCTGGGTTTGCGCTATTTGGCTCCACAGCATGGCTGAGAAAACACAGTTCTCAGAGCCCCTGCAGAGCATATATATGGTCAATAGACAGCCTGAAAAAGCAGAGAGAATAAATACAATAATAACGATGATAACTCTCCTTTACCTAGATCTTTTTAGTAGCTAAATGTATTTAATACATTCGGTCAGATACTCTAAATATTATCCCCATTTAATTGTACATCACTGTGAGGCAGCTACAATTATCCTCATTTTACAAATGAGGAAACTGAGGCTTACAGTGGTTTAATGACTTGCTCATTGCCTTACCATTGGTAAATGATGATGCAGATTTAAATCAAAGCCAGAATTAAAGGCATTCTCTGTTCCTTCCCTTGTGTGCAAGCAAAAAGAGCCTCCTACATAGGTCTTTGGCACCAGAAAATCTTATTTTTATTACATGGTTTCAGTCAAATAGGGAATTACTTCCAGTTACCTTAAAAAGTATCTGCACTGAGCATCCGTAGACATTTGCATCTCTAAGCCAGTGATGAGTCAGATTATATCCAGATGCTATGTTTTATTATGGAAAAAGTGGGGAATTTAAAAACCACATGGTCTTTGGCTTTATGTCTGGGGAAAGCAAGGTTGTCACAAGGTGTCCTGGGAATACAAAAACCTTGTTTCCCCAATAACATTTGTTTCCCCTGTAGCATTTACCAGGAGCAAATCTTAATGTTAAACTTAACCATGGACTATTATTGTAAGGGGTAAGGATTAAATCCTCCATTCCTCTACAGCATCTTTGGCATTCCCTGGTTGAAACATATCATGCCCACTGGGAATGGAGAATTTAATCCTTACCCTTTACGATAAAGTATGGGCAAGATCTGCTCTCCAGATAATCTCTGAACCTAAATTATTGGCTTAGGTTCCAAAGAACCAGTTTAAAGGGGGGTTTCTGCATAGGAAAGGAAACTAAATCACGAGTTCCAAAGTTCCTTGCAAGTAAGACAGTTTGCCCTTCTATGAATGTCTTGGTCTAGAAATAACAGACTATATCCAGGGCAACATGCTGTATTTTTGCCTGAATCTATGTAACTCATGTCTTTTATGTATCTGGGATGATGCTACTTTTACCTAGCCCATATAATAAACATTTCTCACCCTGTTGAAAATAAGAATAAACAATATACAGTGGATATTTCTTTTGTGCCAGATCATTTTTGCATTATACATTATCTCTAATTTTTAAAATATACTTTCATTAACCCTGTTTTTCAGATAAAGGAACTGAGGCACAAAAATGATTTGAATGATTATTTTAGTAACATTGGCAGTGGTTCTCAGTCTTACATAGATCTAGACATAGACAAAGATCCTAAGAATATTTTTTCTTGTGGCATTTTTAAATGTGGCAGAGGTTTTCAAGATTTTATACATACCCACCCACATATATGCATACAAACACACACACACGCACATAAAATCTAGAAATATTTTAAAATATATACATATGTGGGCCACTTGACCAACATATCTTGGGGGTGAGAAAGTAGGAATTAGAAAAGTATGAGTGTTCTGCAAACAACAAACAGCCCAGAGGAATATTTATTCAGAGCAAAAAGAGATTTCCCCTGCAGTCTGCCATGACACCTGTAATTGAATAGATGGGGAGAAGAATTTCGATGTTTTGTTGTTGATGTTGTTTTGAGATTTGTTTGTTGGTTTGGTGTTAAGAGTATGTTGTAAGTGGCAATAACAAGATGGCTTGTTGGCTCTAAACGATGTGCTGAGATATTTGGAATGAACTCTGTTCCTGAAGTTTTAACCACAGACCTGACACCTTCTATGGAAGGAGTGTAGAGTGGGGCTACCATAAAGGTGGCAGTCTTTTCAGGCTACCATTTAGCTTGAGGGCTATTTCAGGATGAAAAAATGAAGCTGGACCCCTTTGGAGGGCATGAGAATTGCTCCCATACCTAGCTATGGAACTGTTGCAAACATCTGGCCTTGGTCACTTAACCTAAAAAAACTACTCATTAATTAACATTAATTAATTAACTAACATTAATGCAAATTGCTTCCTTGAGCAAAGTGCCTTCACCATACTTGTCATTAAAATGAGAGTCAGTACTTCATTGTGCTGGGAGAATCAAACCTAAAAGTTCTCCAAGTCTCTCCTCCACTAGCCCTTCTCAGAATCCACAAACCTTTATGGAGTGCCTGCTAGGCTAGGATTTCTCATAAGCATTATATAATTTAAATGGGATTCTGATAATCCATGGGAAGTACTTAAATTATCAGTGGTGGCTTGGAATAAAGCACATACATAAGGCATATGGAGACCAAGTGCTAATGAACTTGGCCATTATGGTCGTTATGGTTACAATAAGAATCGTGCAATTGGCTGGCTAAAGAACAGATGCAAAACAAATAATTAGGAATATTTAATTATAATAAAATAACTGATATGTAGGAGTTAGACACCATAAATCATAAATAACTACCCACTGATTGCATCTGTAGAAAAACAGAGGTTTTCTATTTTATGTTTTTTTCTCTCTTTTTGAAGTTGTTTTTTTGTTGGGTTTTTGTTTGTTTTGTTTTGTTTTTTGAGATGGAGTCTCACTCTGTCACCCAGGCTGCAGTGCAATAGCACAGTCTCGGCTATGCTCACTGAAACTTCCACTTCTCAGATTTGAACAATTCTCCTGCCTCAGCCTCCCCAGTAGCTGGAACTACAGGTGCATGCTATCACACTCAGCTAATTTTTGTATTTTTAGTAGAGACAGGGTTTCAGTATGTTGGCCAGACTGGTCTCAAACTCCTGACCTTGTGATCTGCCTGCTTGGCCTCTTTAGCCACAGAAATGCCCTTCTCATAAAAGCAAGGAACATTTCTGGCATGCCTTCTGGAAATAAGTACGTACTTAATAAATATTTACTAAATTAATGGAAGACAAGGAGGGGTAAGTAGCATGATTTGGGGAAGCTTAACCAGAGTCAGATATACATTTTAAAGTTAGTGAAAGAAGATTTTCCTATTCTCATTTCCCCTTTTTTTCAAATCCTTTACTTTCCCAGCCTCCACAGTTTATTGCCTCATTTTGGGTCTCAGCGTCCTCTCTCTCTCTCCTTCTCTATCTCCTCTCCAAATGGACCTTAGATACACAGCATTAGACAAATCAGAATTCTTAATTTATGCCTGACTCACATCATGGTTCCACACCTGTAATCTTTCCTTTTATTTACAGGTTTATTTTCAATAATATACTTAACACTGAATCTATCGCTCAATCTATTAAGAACGTTGACAGTAATCTAAATAGACCTATATTCTTCCTCCCTGTTTTCACCCAAAGTAAATACCATGCTTACTTTTATGTTTATTCTACAAATATTTTAAAATAATTCTATCATATATACAATCTAAGTAAAGAATATTTGATGTTATTATTCTTGAACTTCATAAAAAAGGCATCCTGCCATATATAGTTCCCATAACTTCTTTCACATCACGTAACCAGGCTTCATCCATGTTGTTGCGTGCAGATGCAGTGTATTCATTTTCACTCAGTGTATCTCAGCTGCATGAACTGCCACACCCAGACCCTTTTTGAAGTTTTTAAAATGAAACCAGATTGTAGAAAATTTGGAAGATATTTTTTGAAAAGAAGAAAATAAATGCCTAAAATTTCACTACCTTGAGATAAACATTACCAATATTTTGATGTATTTCCTTCTAGTCATTGTCTATTGGTATTCACATTATGAAATTTTGAGCAAGCTGCATGTTCAATTCTGGTTCCTAAAAGTGAGAGTTAGCCCTTGTCATGTACATTGAATTGATCCACACCCCCATTAAATATTGGCAGTGCTTTTAGTAGCCAGAACTGAGGATGTAGTCACATTGATACAGCCACATTCTTGGACTCAGCCAGAATGGTAAAGACTTGGATTACAAAGATTCACCTCGGGAAGAATGTGTAAGTTCTAATGAAACAGAAGATTTCATACCACCTAAGAAAAACTTTAAAACCGTGATCTAGGGCCGTGTCTCTCAAACTTTAATGTGCATGCAAAACATATGGGAATATTTTTAAAATAGAGATTCTGACGCATTTGTTCTAGGTTTAGGATTAAGATTTTGCTTTTCTAACATGCTCTGAGGTAATGCAGATATTGCTGGTCCATATATCACACTTGGAGTAACAAGGGTTTGGGGAATAATGGAAACCTCTCTCATTTGTCTTGTCCTAGTAGAGAATACAAAGCAGCTATTTTATGAATAAGTCCCGTAATCTCAAAGGAAATTCTTATGAGTGCCAGGAACTTTTTTTCTTTTCAGTAGCTGTGC
Source organism: Colobus angolensis palliatus (assembly GCF_000951035.1). NCBI lineage: Eukaryota > Metazoa > Chordata > Mammalia > Primates > Cercopithecidae > Colobus > Colobus angolensis. The sequence goes on along the minus strand of NW_012112919.1, from coordinate 1,650,466 downwards.
CATTTTAGGGTTACCACGAAAGTAGATAGACATGATTATGCCCAAAACTTTTAGGAGATTTTATTGTTATCATGTTGCCTACCAAGCAGCACCACTATTCTAAGAGAGAAAATTAGCCCCAACTTTCTGTAGAAGAGTTGGGCAGGTAAAACATTAAAAGATGTTTTGTCCTTCAAATTATGACATTCAACATAGCTCAGTCTCTTTCTGAAGAAGTTTCAGTGGTGTGCTTGAACTGACTCCTAATGACGTAGAAGAGCCAGTTGTGTGCTTCTCCTCTCCATTTTTGCATTCACTGATGCCATGTGGTAGCTTGAAATCGGCCGTAATAGGAATATTTGTACAAGGGAAATGAAAAAACACGAAAAACTGCATTTTTGTTTTTTCCAGACAGTTGATTGTTGAGCATTTACTTGTGTACCACTTTTAATGCCAGCAGAAAGGAAATAAGTTCTTTGCCTTCTCACTGCATTATCAGAGCCTAGTCCAATGATGGACACATAGGCCAGCTTCCCAGAAGTATCAGAATTTTGAGTTTCCATTTCTTGAAGTTTCCTAGGATAGTAAAACCATGAAGTTTTTTAATGGCTTGATATTTGTACCAAGGTAAGAGTGGGAAAAATTATGGTACTTTATGCCTCAGGATTCATGCCTACTACAATATGAGACAAAATTTTTTCTAATTTTTTTTTAGAAAATTGATCAACTGACTTAAATAGTTTTCTCTTTAGTGATTTGGAAGCCATTAAGGGTATGATGAACAGTTATCTTTTGTTTAAAAGAAATCAGGAGAGAGTCATGTAGAAAATCAAGAATAGAAGAATCCACAATATATAGAAATGTTTTTATATTTTTAACTTTAAGAAGTTAGACTATACCCAATTTTATACACACACACATTCACACATATTTTTAAAGTAGGGTGTTATATAGTATTCACGGCTGACATAGCCACAAAGATTTCCTCCATTGTCAAGATAATTGATGATTAAGTTGTATATATTTGTCTACATTGTGTTTTTGTGATTGTGTATGTGTATACATGTGTATTATACAATTTTGTTTCTGTTATTGTTGTTTACCTAAATGATTTCAATCAGAGCAGAATTTCCCACTTGGCTTTTGTCAAGGAAAAAGACACTAAGTAACACAGTGTTATTATCATTTTTTTTCTGCCTGACTACTCTATTTTTAAAGTGCTAGCAATGTTACAGCTTCCTTTTTTTCCCATAGGGTCTGTGTGGGAAAAAGAAAAAAGCTACCTGTTGGTTGCTACGGAGGTAGGGATTGACTTACAAATGGAAACAGACAAGTTCAGGGACCTGCACTGTCATAAGGAGCCAATAAAAAGCCTACTAGTGATCAGGCATTGCTGCTAGGAGATTCCCTGAGCTGAGCAAACACTCCTTCAAAGGATGTTTTAAGAGCCAAATTAAATAAAAATCCAATGAAGGATACTAAAGTAGCAGTAGGTGTCTGGATCGAAACAAACACAGCATATTCTCTGCCAACGGCATTCCTTCCATTTCTGACACTTTGGGTTATTAGAGGTGGAATCTTTATAGTTCTTGAGAAAGTTCATATCTGGAACGCATCATCTTTATGGTTTGCACTCTATCTTCAAAGAGAGTAAGTGATGCTGCTCACAATGATAGAGCTTGGATAATTGCCATCTTTGTTGTTGCTGCTAGGCATCAATCCCAGCCTTGATTGGGACAATTGTACCAGTAGTTATATGGTGGAGTTATTCTCCTGCATTAGACTGAATTATACTAACATAGAGAATATCTGTGAAGGTTAAAAATTTGTAGAGGGGAAAGAGTCAAAAAGTAGAAAAATGGAGTTTAAATGCTTACTTTATGAAACTGGAATAAGTAGGTAGATTGTTTTCAATTAGAAAAGTTAAAATATGAAATAAATTTTCTTATATTGTAAATAGCAAAAAAAGTTCTCTTTTCAGAAAACAAAGGAGGGAGGAAATAAAAATTGACACTCTAATCTATCTTCCTACTGGATATTCACTCCTTTTACTGTTTCTGTTAAAGGATCTACTTAATGTGCACTTCCTCTCATTTTCCACACTGAGGAACCAAGATCTGTTGCTTATATTTCAAAAATATCATCACATATGAATAACCTCAATCACATACCAATTAGATAGCTTCTTCAGAGTAGGGAATATCTTGTATCAAAACTTTCTTAATTTAAAACTTTATAACTTGCTTAATACCTAGCAAGGAATTGTCAATAAATGATTGGTAACTGTCTTGTATCATTCTCTTTAACCTCCACTTGGCAGGATATGTGGCTCATGCCTGTAATCCCAGCACTTTGAGGGGTCGAGGGAGTTGCATCATGAGGTCAAGAAATTGAGACCATCCTGGCCAACATGGTGAAACCCATTTCTACTAAAAAAAATAAATAAATAAATACAAAAATTCGCTGGGCATGGTGGCACAAGCCTGTAGTCCCAGGTCCTCAAGAGGCTGTGAGGCAGGAGAATCACTTGAACCCAGGAGGCAGAGGTGGCAGTGAGCCGAGACCACGGCAGTGAGCCAAGACTGCACCATTGCATTTCAGCCTGGGCAACAAGAATGAGACTGTGTCTCAAAAACAAATAAATAAATAAATAACGTCCACTCAACATCCCTCCGTAATGCCAGGATTAGCTTAATAATCCCAAAGCTGCTTCATGTCACTTGCTTTCTCAAAACTGTCAGTAGTCCCTTATTACCCTTAGTAGTAATTATTTAATGTTTGGAGAATCTGATTACTTTGAAAATATGAGGAAAATAATGAATTCTTTCACTATAGAAAAAAGTCATCACTATCAGCTTTCAGCATCATTATTACCAATGCTGCCATCTTCGTTGACATTGCCATCATCACCACCATCAGCATAAATATTAGTAGAGGACTATTACGTGCCATGGCTGTTGACACATTTAATATACAGCACTTAATAAGGCATATATTCCCCATTTCAAAAATAGAAAAACTAAGGGCCCCTTAAAGGAGAAATATCAAGTTGAAAGTCTTAAAACTAGATCTATATGGTAGTCAGAATTTGAACCCTGTCTCACTGAGAGCTGATAGTCTTAATTAGTATGTTAAATAAAAATCATGTCCAGCCCAGGCGCAGTGGCTCATGTCTGTAATCCCAACACTTTGGGAGGACAAGGTGGGTGGATCACCTGAGGCCAGGGGTTTGAGACCAGTCTAGCCAACGTGACGAAACCCCATCTCTACAAAAAATACAAAATGAGCTGGGCATGATGGCTCATGCCTGTAATCCCAGCTACTTGGGAAGCTGAGGCATGAGAATTGCTTGAACCTGGGAGGCGGAGGTTGCAGTGAGCCAAGATTATGCCATTGTACCCAGCCTGAGCAACAAGAGTGAGACTCCATCTTAAAAAAAAAAAAAAAAAAAAATCATGTCCAGAGATGTTACATTACAATATGAATCTTACAATGAAGTCTAATATGGTAAATCATATACTTACGTTTCCAATTTGTCAGTATTCAATGATTGTTGCTCAAACCCTGTATTAGTCAGGGTTCTCTAAAGGGGCAGAACTATTAGGATAGATGAATATATGAAGGGGACTTTGCTAGGTGTATTGACTCTCATGATCAAAATGTGAAGTCCCATAATAGGCGTTCTGCAAGCTAAGGAGTCAAGAAACCAGTCCCGAGTCCCAACCACTCAAAAGTGGGGAAGCCAACAGTGCAGCCTTCAGTCTGTGGCTGAAGGCCCAAAAGCCCCTGGCAAATCACTGGTGTATGTCCAGGAGTCCAAAAGCTGAAGAACTTGGAGTCTGATGTTTGAGGGCAAGAAGCATCCAGAACAGAAGAAAGATGGAGGCCAGAAGACTTAGCCAGTCTAGTCTTTCCACATTCTTCTGCCTGCTTTTATTCTGGCCAAGCTGGCAGCTGATTAGATTGTGCCCATCCAGAATGAGGTTGGGTTTGCCTTTCCAAGTGCACCGACTCAAAGGTTAATCTTTGACAGCACCCTCACAGACACACCCAGGAACGATACTTTGCATTCTTCAATCCAATTAAGTTGACAGTCAATATCAAACATCACAAACCCATACCCATAACTTTTACCCTCTGCTCTGAACTGCTGGACTAGAGTAATAGAAAATATTAACCCCACATTTCCCATATTAATATAACTCTTATATATGTGTTTAAATTTGGCCAGTGGGAAGCACTGGTAGGAGATTAGAAGGCAGGAGGAAGGGAGAAGGTCTCTCTTCCTGGCTCACACAAAGTGTCTCACCCCATTACAGGAGGAGGGGCAAAGTGATTGCAAACTCCAGAAACCCTGAGCTCATCAGCAGCTCTTCAGGGACTCTTCCAGGTCCAGCAACTATAGCACTTCTAAAAATAAATAAGGCAGTCTTATGGGTAACAGCCCAGGGAATTTACCACTTGAACTGAGTGACACACACAGATATTCTTTCTTTCTCATCTTCTAACACACCTTCTTATTTTGCTCCTCCGGTCCTTCCAACATAATTGTAAAACATTGTTAATATAAAAGATACTCTCTTTGTAATAACCAGAATGGAAATGTTTTCCTGATTGGATCCAGACTAAAACAAGAATGGTTCCAGTTCACTGTCTCTAAGATATTGAAAAATAGAATTGATTATCTTACCTGATTAGACTTGTAAGCTGAGGTTAGCTCATTGATATTGGTAAATGGGATTCTGATAATCCATGGAAAGTACTTAGATTATCAGTGGTGGCTTGGAATAAAGTACATAAGGCATTTGGAAACCAAGTGCTAATGAACTTGACCATTATGGTCATAATGGTTACAGTAAGAATCATGCAATTGGCTGGCTATTTCTTACTGCACTGAAGAGTTTAGAGAAGGAAATTACAGGCTGAGGGCTCTAAACTCTCAGTCCAAGATACAGAACTGGGTATAGTCTATGATGGACCCCCCAAAATAATTCTTTTAATAGACACGGGATTAATACAGTTTAAAATAAATACTAAGTTTGATGCTTTGCAATGTAAGTTGAGTTTACATCTTTGTCAAGCCTCTTATGTTTAATTTCAAGCATTGAAAGGCAAGGAATGAGAACTAACTTTTGGGGTAGAGGAATTTAGTTGCACTTAGGAGGCATGATAACCTTCAATCCCCAAATCCCACTGAGTCTCTCTTTCCAGAGAAATTCACTCCTCCTTTTCTGTCTGAAAAGACTAGCCTTTCCTGTTTAAAGACATGTAATTGTCACATCTTTGGCCATTGTCTCAAATGTAGATGCCAAATCTCTTCATAACTACTCCTTATTGTCTTTAGACTGAAAACTAGAGAGCTCATCATCATCCTGGGAGTAAAAGGGCAAAGTCTAACCCAGGAGACAATAGTTCACATAATTAGAGAATTGCAGGCTCTTGCTAAGTGATACGAAGTGATATGCGGAAAACATATGGTATATATGTAGAAATTAATTCTAAAATCCACAGGTCAAAGAGGACAGGAATAATGTTGGTTTGAGGCTGTGTTGATGCATTCATGTACTTACTTAGAGATGATGGTTCAATACATTAGCCTGAACAGTTAGAAGTTGTTCTAGCAATTTTCTTGATTGGTTGAAAACAACCCTAAAGTCAAAGATGATTTAAAGTTAATGAAATTTACATCCCAGAACTTCCCTGGTGAAAGAAATAAATCCCAAAATTTAAGGAGACAGAAATATTGGAGTTGATTTTTCTTGCAGCAACCTTCCTATCTTCTTTTCTTTTCTCCAGAATATCTCCTAATAGGGCTATTATTTTGCTAAGACATCCAAAAGTGCTTTAATTTGGGAAACAAATCCTTGAATTGCCCAGTAAGGGATTTCCTCTGTATGCTGGAATGATAGTAGAAGCTGCTGATATTGACATGGATTTTCTGATTTCAGTGGGGTTAATGGACTCCCAGACTGGCAGAGATGTGTGCCTGCTTAATTATCAGATATAAGGTAAGGACACTTACTGTAAGGTTAGAGCAGGGCCTCAGTAATCATTACCTTTAAAGTTATTTTGTGTTGGCTAACATATCATGGTGTCACTAAGAATAAAATACACAGGCATCTTACCAATATATTTCTTGATCTTTAAGATCTGAAAATATTTAGATATAATATGTAGAGAAAAAACCTGAATTCTACAATGGAGTATCACCCAGAACTGATCCATTTCAGACTTGCATTCCCTGAATGAAGATGAAGCTGGGGAAGGACCCCTGAGGAAGGATCCTGCCGTATTTATATACGTAAATCTTCCTCCAAAGTCTCTCAAAAGGGACCTGTGTCTTAAACAGGATATCTGAGCACAGACCAGAAAGAAATTACCAAATATTTCAGGAATTACTACGCATGGCCTCTTAGTTAACACTAATTATGGAGCTATTACAGAGCTATTAAAATAGCACCGGACTCCCCTAGTCTGAGTGGAGGCTCATGAGGATCTGGTAAACAATGGAGATGTAACCTAAAGCTGTCTCTATGGGTGCAGTAATTCTGCAGACCCACCCTGTGACTTTTTTGTCCCCCCGTCTGCCTTTCTTTCTTTCTTTCTTTCTTTCTCTCTCTCTCTCTTCCTTCCTTCCTTCCTTCCTTCCTTCCTTCCTTCCTTCCTTCCTTTCCCTTCCCTTTCCCTTTCCCTTTCCTTTCTTTCTTTCTTTTTGGATGGAGTTCCACTCTGTCACCCAGGCTGGAGTGCAGTGGCATGATCTTGGCTCACTGCAAATTCTGCCTCCCAGGTTCAAGGGATTCTCTTCCCTCAGCCATCCGAGTAGCTGGGACTACATGCATGCACCACCAAGCCCGGCTAATTTTTGTATTTTTAGTAAAGACAGGGTTTCACCATGTTGGCCAGACTGATCTTGAACTCCTGACCTCAAGTGATCCACCTGCCTCAGCCTCCCAAATTGGTGGGATTACAGGCATGAGCCACCATGCTGCAACCCCCCGCCCAGCTTCTTAATGCACAATTAAAATAAACATACCCTGACACTGACTGAATTCCCACATGGGCTCACTGAAATAGGCTCACACATAGGACATGCAATAGCATTTCATAGGTGCAGGGCATAATAGAGAAGGAAAAATACCAGGTCAGAAACCTAGAAACTTCCCCTCCATTTCTTAATAGCAAATCATGTGCAACAGTACAATCCTGGAAAAATGAGACATTAATATCACCATTGAAACTCTGAAAGATGCAGTGATTTAATTATTATCACATTTTTCTTTAGCTCACCTGTTTGGCCTGCAAAGAAGATGAATGGACCTTAGAGAGTGACTTTGAATTATAAATTGAATCATATAATAACTTCGGTCTTACAGAGGTAAAAATTAAGGCTCAAAAAGGATTGGATCCATAGTTAGTGAATAAGGTGGTAAGGATTGAAGCCACATCTGTCAAATGACGGAACAGGTTTCCAGTCAGTATAATTTGTCTGAATCCCACTGGTAGATGCCAGGAAATCTACACAAAAATTCTATCCTGTTAAATGTCATATTTAAGACCTGGTAAAACTAGAATGACAGAATTATTTCTCTCTCCTCTCTCTCTCTCACAAACACACACTACCATACCCACACACACTCAAACCATTTTTTTTCTATGACTCAGTTTTAAATCTACTCTTCATTATGTTTTCCCACCACCACAACCCACTGAAATCATACCCTCCTTGTTTTGTGTAATGTTTATTTCCTGCTTAAACACATACATTTTGTAGCATCTTTTTCATTGTTATTTAACTCCTCTTATTATTTGCTTTTTCATGCATTTTTTACTTAGTCTGTGATTACATTGTATAGTCTTTGGATGTTATGAACCTCAAGGGGAGATAAGGAGCATATGGAAAGAAGGCAGAGATCTAAGATATCACAGACTTAAATCTGAATCTTGGCTTGTAGTTAATTAGCTAAGTTGCTAAGCCTCTAAGACCCGGCTTCATTGTCTGTAAAATGGTGTTATTAATAACTCCTCTTAGGTTCAGGCTAGAGATGTACATGACATTGTAAGTGAAGTGCCTCATATATAGAATATATTTCTTAATTTTTTATTCTCTCTGGTTCTTCTATTCTGTGTATCTCCTCTTCATGCATCCTTCAGTGCTCAAAAGCAGTCATTTTAAAGTGTGGAATAAAAAAGCTCAAAGAGCTGCAGAGACTTATCTAAGGCTGGAAAGATAGTAGTACAGGAAAACAAGAATACAGGTAACCTGGCACTCAGCATCACCTTAGAGTGGAATTTCAAAGGGAAATCACTCTCCAAGTAAGGGAATAGAATCACATAAAGGATTAGGAGGATTCTTTGAAGAGCAAGCATCCTTCAAGGTATACCAGAATTACTGCCCACAAGAGAAATGAAGCACAGGATAGAGTTGTCTTTGAGTCGTGCAAAACGTGCAAAAAATGTGAATCTGCATGGTCTGGGTGAACAACAACCTTCCCGCCTCCCACACCCAACGAACTTGAGCACCAGGTTCCCACAGGGCTTATCTAAGGGTGTGCCATCACTGTTGAGTCTTGAACAACCTCTCTCATTAGCAGACTATAGTTTTCTCTTTACCTGTCTTATCATCATGCAACTATAAGCTTCCTGAAAACCAGTTGTGCATCATTCATCTCTATTTTGCCAGCACTTAAAGTAGTGCTTGGCACAAATGTGGCATTCTGTGAATGTTGCTGAATGAATTTGATCCTAAGTTTAGAGATCACGTCAAACATTTTCCTTTTATGAGTTACTTCATATTCTTAAAGGTACATCAGAAGAAGAAAAGCTCTCAAAGTGAAAATATAAAATCACTATTTGCTAAGTGTTCGTTTTCAGTAGAACTTATGAGAGAAAGAAGCTGTGGGAGTTGGCAAACCATGGCCTATGTTCTAAACTCTCCTAACAATTGTGTAAGTAAAGTTGTGTTGAAATACAGCTATGCTTATTTGTTTGTGTATTGTCTATGGCTATTCTTGTACAATAGCAGAAATGAAGAGCAGAAATCTGGCCATCTGTTCATATGGCCAAGAAAACTGAAAATATTTGCTACCTGGCCTTTTACAGAAAAAGTTTGCTAAATCAGGCTTTAGATCATGCAGACTACTTTCATATATTTTTGTCTCATGTAAGGTATTAAAATCCCTGCATTGTCTTTTGAGGTAACTACACAATACAATTCTGTATATTATATATAGAATTCTGAAACTGCATCTGAAAATTGTGGCTGGAACATATGAGATTCTAAATAAATATTTCAGAAAGAACAAAAGTTTCTAGGTACTGTTAATAAATTGAGAGACAATGTAGTCTGGCCTGATATGAATAATTGATTCAGACTAAAAGGATAATAACATTCTGTTAAATCTCATTTCCATGTTTTGAGAATAAATGTTAATATAGTAATGGACAACGTCTTTCCCACTCACTCCCATGTATGTTCATGCCAGGAGGGCCTTGGCTTGTTCTTCCTTCATATACAACATCGCTCCTCCTTTGCATCACATAGCACTGCAGACACTTATCCTTTCACCCTCTCTTTACTCAACACAGAAGCATGGAGGTATGAAAGGATTCAGCTGTATTTTTTGTAGTTGTTTATCCCCTTTCTTTTCATTTGTGCAATAAAGTTGACTCTTCTTTGCATCTTATTGCACTGTCAATACTGGGTTGATTCACAACACTAGCTGACCTGAAATTTAAAGCGAGCTAGTGGTAGCCCAGTGTTGGACTTCCCATTTCCCCATAATCTATTACTTGAACACACATTTAAGTGTTTCTTTTCACAAGTACCCCCAGATAATTAGTTTTTCAGGATTATTGTCTTTGTCAGTATAATCCCATCTTCTGGCATTCCTGAGAATATCACTACTGCTAAAGAGGAGGCATAGTCTGCTCCATCTTCTAGCTAGGACTCCTACAACAGGCATTTGAAAGAGATGTTTATGAAAATGGATAACAATAATATATATTACCTGTGGACTCATAAATGTGTGTAACTGTTAAGAAAAACACCTGACTCATTATAAGTCACAGTAGTGGATGCCTCTGGGAAAGAAAGGAGCACACATGGACCAGATTATGAGTAAAAGGGAAGAGAGCTTGAGCTTAATCTGTAATAGTCTAAGTACTTTTTTGTTTGTTTGTTTGAGATGGAGTCTCACTCTGTCACCCAGGCTGGAGTGCAGTGACACGATCTCAGCTCACTGCAAGCTCCACTTCCCAGGTTCAAGCAATTCTCCTGCCTCAGTCTCTGGAGTAGCTAGGATTATAGGTGCCCACCACCACGCTCAACTAATTTTTGTATTTTTAGTAGAGACGGACTTTCATCTAAACTGGTCTTGAACTCCTAACCTCAGGTGATCTGCCCTCCTCAGCCTCCCAAAGTGCTGGGATTACAGGCATGAGCCACTGCGTCTGCCTGGTCTAAGTATTATTTAAAAAAAAAAAAAAAGATTTTATATATGGCTCGTGTAACCTACAGGTAGTCTTCTCCTCCAAAGAATTCTTATTAACCATAAGCAACTTATAATAAAATTTTAATCAGATACATAGGAGTTAGATGAGGTTACTTTCCCTATTCCACCAAATTCCAACTTCAGCTGTCATATACCCCACTTTTCATGACAGAAAGGTGTAGATGTGTTGAAAGAGTTAGGGTGTCTTCCAGAGCTGTTGTTCTTCTCTGAACTCTGTTGCATGATCGTGACAACATGCTCTTACCCATCTATGATTCTGTGCTTTTGTAGGTTTTCTCTCTCCCAAATTTTATGCAGACTCCTTTATATGAAAAATTAGAAAATGGGCAGAACACCATGCCTACTCCCATGACAGAGCCTGCAGAGCAGATATCTTAGGACCCCATAGCATATCTCTTCAGCATCTGTCTGATTTAATCAACAGTTGTGGTAGATGGTTTTACATGAGTGCAGATTGACTTCATGATGACAAATCCCATCTCAAATGTGTGCTATGCATCTATTTCTGTCTCTCCAATTAGTCTTCCCCAATTTGTCTGGTACCCTTTTTGATTAACATACAAGCTCAGCCCAGATGTATAGGACGGTTAACGTCCCTGGGATTGTTGTAGATAAATGCTCCAGCATGTAGTCCTTCTGGTGGACAGTTCTAAGAGGAATATTGAATTTTTTTTTTTTTTGGTAGAATGGAATTTTGACATTGCAGTAACTAAAGTAATAAATGGGAGCATGGGAGGGGAACATCTACACAAACACTTCTGAGCAGCTTATGCATGACTGTCTTCTGTAGGTCAAATTTGTTGGTGGGAGATGCTTCTATGAAAAGGGGCTTCCTAAAGTCAATAGGGATAGTAGAATTCCAGAAAGGCACATGCCAGGTGGATGCACTTAAGCACCAGAAGCAGACTAAATGGAATTACTGTAATGAACAACTGGAATGATAATCCAGGAGCCTTGTCTACAGGGATAGTTGGAAATGCCTGTTAAACAAAGGGTTGCTAGAGACAAGATAGATGGGCAGAATCAAGGTATTAACTCTCAATCAAGGTGCCGTTTGACATATATATTCAACAAGATTAAGAACAAGTGAGTGGGAGACTAAGGTCAGCACCATAATAGAAAATCATAATCTTTTATCTAGTTTGTAAGCAGAGTAAGTTCTTAGTTCCAGGAGCAGGGTCCAATTGAGGAGGGACCTCAATGCAAGTATACTGTATATAATATTCCCTGTTTCTTCCCCAAAGGGACTTGGGTCCACTTACTAGATAATTCGCCTACTAGATAAATAGTATAGTAGGGTACATGAGTGAATAAGAGGTGACACCCAGGGACCTAAATACGATCACATTTCCAATTGCAGCAACCATGGCTTAATAAAAACAAGGTTATCAGAGTCCATTTCTTTCTTGGATGAAGATTTCAGCCATACACTGGGCAGTGGAAGAAGGAGGTAACAAATGCCCATTGTGGACTAGAGAAAAGGTGCAGCAATGGAAATTAAAGTTTATCATTGGGTTAAATCTTTTATAGATATTTTGGCTAAATATCATCTTGAGTTGGTGATGGAGTATATCTAAGAGTAACAAGTTTATCAGAGTATTGCAAGGAGTGACCTGTTTCAAAAGCTCTTTTTCTCATCTTCAAGTCCTCTTGGCCTTCTTCTGATTTAGTCACAACTCTAGCTCTTTATTACCTCATATTCCCTTTGTGTTGAGAATCCTTCTATAAGCACATGCAGCTTTTCCTGATCCAAGGCCTTCCCTGCCATTTGAGATAAAATGGTTGAAGTAAGGATGCTTTGCAGGAAGATTCAGCAGAACTGAGTTTCCCACCAGTATGAGTGACAATGAGAAAACATCTTATGTTGGAGTTTTCTCTTTCCCTGACTCTATCTTAACATTCTTGCACCCTCACTCTTACTTCTTGAGATTGCCATTCAAATAAATAATCTTCATCCAAATTCTTTTTTCAGGCTCTGTTTTCACAGCAATTTAAACTAAGACAGCTTCTGTTCCAAAACATTCAGTCTGTCCTTTCATGCCTCATATACTCAGTGCAAATACACTCCTCAACTACGTTTAATCTAGGAATGAGACCATCTTCAGACCTTCAAATAATTAACTGGCTTTCTAGTTGAAATCTAGGCTTGACTTGGTAAAATTTATTTTGTGCCCTGGTTCCTTCCTGATTTTGATACCTGGCTCCGAATGTAATTTTTAATGTAGATTTCTTATGGTGATAAGACAGTAAACTCAATTTAGATGGAAATATTCTTCCAAAATATTCTCATTCACCGAAGAGTTACAGTTAATTACTTTAAAATGACCATCATTGTTAAAACTGTCCCCAAATTTGTGAGGTTTTACTCACACTGTGAAGTTCATCCTTCCATAAGTAACAGTGTAGATAATTTTACTAGTTACCTCAGTGAAAAACCATGAACAAGTTCAAAAACACAGACTGAAGCTTTCCAGTGCCCCAGGAGGGTTCTAATTTGATAGGTATGAGTTTAAACTAGAAATGGGAAGTGGTTTTTGTTAAAGAGGTCATAATACCTCAAACATCTGACACTGCTAAGAGCATCAGTAGCACTGGTATTTTAATTTTTAATTGTGGTAAAAGAGACATAAAATTTACTATCTTAACAATTTTTGAACTTACCAGTTAGTGCTGTTAATTATATTCATTGTTGTGCAACCATCACCACCATCTATCTCCAGGACTCCTTTTAGGTTGTAAAACTGAAACTCTGTATCCATTAAAAGAGTGGTCCCCGGTCTTTTCGGCACCAGGAACTGGTTTCATGTAAGACAATTTTTCCGTGGATAGGATGGCAGGGGATGGTTTCGGGATGATTCAAGCACATTACATTTAATGTGCACTTTGTTATTATTACACACTTACCACAGTGTAGAGTCAGTGGGAGTCCTGAGCTTGTTTTCCTGTAACTAAATGGTCCCATCTGGGGATGATGGGAAACAGTGACACACCATCAGGCATTGGATTTTCATAAGGAGCAGAAGCCTAAATCCCTGGCATGTGCAGTTTACAGTAGGGTTCCTGTTCCTGTAAGAATCTAATGCCCCTGCTGATCTGACAGGAGGTGGAACTTAGGCAGTAAAGCTTGCTCACCACCTGCTGTGTGGCCTGGTTTCTAACAGGCCATTGACCAGTACAGGGGGTGGGGAAGAGAAGAGGGAGTTGAGGACTCCTGCAATATCTCCTCAGAATCACTGTTCTGCTTTCTGTCTCTATGAATTGGACTACTCTTGGGCACATTATACAGGTGGGAATCATACAGTATTTGTCATTTTGTGACTGATTTATTTCACCTAACATAATTTTCTCAAGGTTTATCCATGCTATAGCATGGGTCAGTTTCTTTTTTTTTTTTTTTTTTTTTTTAACTTTCAGTTTAAGTTCTGGGGTACAACTGCAGGTTTGTTATATATGGTAAACTTATGTCATGGGGGTTTGTTGTACAGATTATTTCATCAACCAGGTATAAGTCATTTTTCCTGATCCTCTCCCTCCTCCTACCCTCTATCCTCCATGGTTTTCAGTTCCTACTTTAGTTTGCTAAGGATAATGGCCTCCAGCTCCATCCACGTCCCTGTAAAGGAAATGATCTCATTCTTTCTTATGGCTGCGTGGTATTCTGTGGTGTATACACATCACATTTTATTTATCCAATCTATCATTGATGGGCATTTAGGTTGATTCCATGTCTTTGCCATTGTAACTTTATTCCTTTCCAAGACTGGATAATGCATTATATATATGTACCACATTTTGTTTCTCCATTAATCCATCAGCAGTCATTTTGAATGCTTTCACCTTTCAGCAGTTGTAAAGCTGCTATGAATATGGGTTTACAAACATTTCTTTTGAGACTACTTTTAATTTTTTTGTGTGTTTTCCATAGCAGCTGCACCATTTTACATTCTCACCAACAGTGCACAAGGGTGCCAATTTCTCCACATCTTTGCCAACACTTTTTATTTTCTATTTTGCTTTTATTTTGCTTTTTATTTTCTTTTTATGGTAACCATCCTAAAGGATGTAAAGTGGTATCATATTGTGGTTTTGATTTACATTTCCCTAATGATTAGTATTGTTTAACATCTTTTCATGTGCTTATTGGCCATTTGTATATTCTCTTTGGAGAAAAGTCTATTCAAGTCCTTTACCAATTTTTTAAAAATTGAGTGTTTTTTGTTGTTGTTATTGTTAAGTTGTAGAAGTCCTTTATATATTAAGAGGATATTAATTCTTTATCAGACTATATGATTTGCAAGTATTTTATACCATTTAATGCTTGCTTGTTTGTTTGTTTTGCTTTATTTCATTTTGTTTTTAGTGAGAGTGTTTTGGTCCGTCTCCCAGGCTGGAATGCAGTGAGTGACATTATCATAGCTCACTGCAACCTCAAATTCCTGGGTTCAAGCAATCCTCCCACCTCAGTCTCCCAAGCAGGTGGGACTACAGGTACCTACCACCATATCTAGCTAGTTTTAAAAATTTCTGTACAGATGAGGTCTCACTGTGTTGCTCAGGCAGGTCTTGTACTCCTGGCTTCAAGTGATTCTCCTGCTTCAGCCTCCTAAGTGCTGGGATTACAAGCATGAGCCACTGCACCTAGTCCATGGGTTGACTTTTTACTATCCGTTGACAGTGTCCTTTGGTGTGCAAAAGTTTTTTAGTGTTTAGTTAAGGTGTGTATATACGTGTGTGTGTGTGTGTGTAGATATATACTGTATATTATATTACATATATTAATTTCTTATCAGGTACTTGATTTGCAAATACTTTACTTTTTTCCATATGTTGCCTTTCCACTCTGTTGATTATGCCTTTTGATACATAGTTTTAATATTTTGATATATCCAATTTGTTTATTTTTAATTCTGTGCTTTTGGTGTTATGTCAAAGAAATCATTGCTAAATCCAATGTTATAAAGTTTTTGGTTGTTTTCTTCTAAGGGTTTTATAGTTTTATGTATTATATTGAGGTGTTTCTTTCATTTTGACTTAATTTTTATAAATGCTGTAAGGTTTAAATTTATTTTTATACATATAAATAGCCAGTTTTTCCAGAGCTATTTGTTGAAAAGACTATCCTTTCTTTACTAAATGCTCTTGACATCCTTGTCAAAATCATTTGATGATATTTGTGAGGGTTGATTTCTGGGCTCTCTATTCTATTCAGCTGGTCTTTATGTTGGTCTGTATGCCAGTACTACACTGTTTGATTACTGTAGCTTTATATTGTACCAGTATTATATCTGTCTTTATGCCAGTACTACATTGTTTTGACTACTGTAGCTTTACATTTTGAAACCAGAAAGTGTGAGGCCCGAAACTGTTTTTGTTTTAGGATTGGGGTATCTGGAAATTCCTTTTGAATTTTAGAATAAATTTTTCTATTCTGGCAAAATACACTGTTGGGATTTTGGCATGGATTGTTCTGAATCTGTAGCTGTATTGAGACCTTAACATTAAATCTTTTTATTTGTGTGCTTGGGATATCTTTTCATTTATTTGTGTTTTCCTAATTTATTTCTGCAACATTTTGAATTTTCATTGTGCAAGTCTTTCACTTCCTTGGTTAAGTTTATTTTTAAGTATTCTTTCTGATGCTACTCTAAATTGTTTATTGTTAGTATCTAGAAACAACTGACTTTTGTATGTTGATCTTGTGTTCTGTAACTTTCCTACATTTATTAGTCCTAACAGTTTGTGAAATCTTTAGAGTTTTCTATTATGTTGTATGTAAACAGAGTTAATTTTACTTCTTTCCAGTTAGAATTTTTTTCTTTTATTTCCTAATTGCTCTGGCTAGAACATCTAGTACAGTGTTGAAAAGAAATGGTGAGAGTGAGTGCCCTTGACTTGTTTCTCATCTCAGATGAAAAGTTTTGTCTTTCATCATTAACTATAATGTCAGCTATGGGATGTTCATATATGATATTTATTAGTTTGATGTAGTTTCCTTCTATTTATAGTTCGTTCAAGATGTTTTTAATTATAAAAAGATGTTGAATTTTGTCAAATACTTTTATTCATGAATTCAGATCATCATGTGAGGTTTTCTTCTTCATTCCATTAATGTTGTATTTACATTGTTTGATTTTAAGATGTTGAACCATCCTTGCATTCCAGCAAGAAATTCCACTTGGCCATGGTGTGTAATCCTGTTAATGTGCTATTGCATTCTGTTTCCTGGTATTTTACTAAGGAATTTATCAGGGATATTAGTATATAGTTTTTTTATAGTATCCTTGGCTGGATTCATTATAAGGGTAGTGATAGTCTAATTGAATTAGTTGGAATCTTCAACTTTTTGGAAGAGTTTGAGGAATATTAGAGTTAAGTCTTTACTAAATAAGTGATTTGTAGAATTCAACAGTGAAGACTTCTAGGCCTTGGTCTTTTTTGTTGTTGTTGAGAAGTTTTTGATTACTGATTCAATCTCCTTACTAGTTAAAAGTCTGCTCAGATTTCTTCATTATTCAGTGTTGTTAGTTTATGAATTTCTGGAATTTATCCATTTCATCTGTTTCCAATTCTTTGGTATATATTTGCTCACTGTACATTTATGATTCTTTTTACTTCTGTAAAATTGATAGGACTATTCCCTTTCATTTATAATTTTAGTAATTTGAGTCATCTCCCTTTTTTCTTAGCCAATCTAGCCAGACATTTATAAATTTTGTTGATATTTTTTAAGAACCAACTTTGAATTTTGTTGATTTTTCTTTATTGCTTTTCTACTACCTTTAATTGTTTATCTCTGACTTAATTTTTATTTTCTTTTTCTGTATCAGGGTTCTCCAGACAAAATAAAGCCAATAGAAAGAAAGTAAAAGAGAGAAAGAGAGAGAGAGAGAGAGATAGAGAGGCAGAGAGAGAGAAAAGAGAGAGAAAGAAAGAAAGAGAAAGAAAGGATTTATTATGAGAGATTATGAGCTATAAGTCTCATGATCTGCCATCTACAAACTGGAGACCCAGGAGAGCCAGTTGTGTAGTTCCAGCCCAAGTTTGTTATGGCTTGAGAACAAGGGACTCCATGGTTTAAATTCCAGTCTGAGTCTGAAGGCGGAAGAACTAGGAGCACAAATGTGTAAAAGAAGGAAAAATTAAATACCTTAGCTCAAGCAAAGAAAGTGAACGCATTCTTCTGCTTGTGTGTTCCATTTGGTCTCTCAATGGATTCCACGATGTACCCCCAATTTGGTGAGGACTATCTGGACACACCCTCATAGACATATGCATAAATAATATTTTACCAGCTATCTGGACATCCTTTAGCCCACTAAAGTTAACACATAAAATTAACCTTCACATTTTCCTTCTGCTAGCTTTGGGTTTAGTTTTTTATTGTGTTCTGCCTGTTTCAGATAGAAATTTAGATTTTTGAGACTTTCTTCCTTGTTAATGTGAACATCTGTGGCTATAAGCTTCCATTTTAGCTCTGTTTTCACTTTATCCCATAAGTTTTGGTATATTTTGCTTTTACTTGCCTTAAGATATTTTCCAATTTTGTGAAATTTTTTTCCTTGACTTATCTGTGGATGTTCCTGTGTTCCATTTGCTTTTGATTTTTAGTTTCAATCCATTATGATTGAAAATATAATTTGTATAATTTTAACATTTTTAAATTTATTAAGACTAACTTTGTGACCTAATATATGGTCTAACTTGGGAAACAATCCATACGCACTTGAGAAAAGTATGTGTTCTGCTATTGTTGGTGAGTCGTTCTGTATATGTCTGTTGGGTCCAGTTGCTCTATAGGGTTGTTCAAGTCCTCTAACTCCCTATTACTCTTCAGTCTGGTTGTTCTGTCTATTCTTGAAGGTGTACTATTGAAGTCTTATACTATTATTGTAGAGTTATCTATTTCTTCCTTTAACTGGATCAGTGTTTGCTTCATATATTTAGGTGCTCTGGGTGCTTGATGCATATATTTTTTGTAACTTGATATATAGTATACATATTAGGTGCATAGTGACTTTTGATACATACAATGCATAGTGATCAAATCAAAGTAATGAGCATATCCATCGTTTCAAACACGTGTATTTGCATTGGGAACAATCAGAATCTCTTCAAACTTTGAAAATATGTAATAATTATTGACCATAGCCACCCTACGGTGCTGCAAAACACTAGAACTTATTTCTTCTATCTAGCTGTAATGTTGTATCCTTTAAGCAATCTTTCCCTATTCTCCTTCCTTCCTACCTACCCTTTCTAGCCTCTTGTAACCACTATTCTACTCTCAACTTCTATGAAGTCATTTCTTTTAGCTTTTGCATGTGAGTGAGAACAAGTGCACTTGTTCTTATTATGATGACATTTTATTGGTGCAGGGACACTTTTATTATATAGTGCCCTTGTCTTTTGTAACAGTTTTGGCTTAAAGTCTATTTTTGTCTGATATTAATATCGCCACCTCTGTTCCCTTTTGGTTACTATATTTATGAAATATCTTTCTTATTATTTCACTTTCAATCTAATGCAGTTCCTAAATCCAAAGTGAGTCTCTTGTAGACACATATACTTGAACATTTGAAAAAAACAGCTACCTATGCCGATTTTGTGAATTGGCTCATCCAAGGGAAGACATTCACTCATCAGCATGGTGTGAAAACTAATGCCTTTTCAGGTAATTTCTAAACATATGTATTTACTGAGCCTCTGTGTGTTCTTCCTCCTTCCCCCAAGTCCCTGTATACACAGCTGCTTTTAAATATCCTATTTTCCTTAAGAGTCTTAGTTCTGATTCTTTTCAGGACCTTAAGTCTTCTATTGTATTCCTCGGCCTCTACTCTGTTGCCTCCAGGACCCCACAGGTCTTGGATTCCCCAAAGCTTTAATGTGTTGTTGTGCCTATCCCCGCTTTCAGGGGAGAAAGAAACTATTCTTCTAGGGAGCCACAAAACAGGAAGTTCTACTCTTTTTCTTCCATTGTAAAGGAGAAACTCGTGATAGAGACAGGAGACAGCCAAGGGTCCCTGGAGAAACCCCGACTTCAAGCCTAAAACAGCCTGAAAGCTGAAAAACTGGACTGCTGGTTGTGGATGATGCCCCCACTTTCCCAACTGATTCTTTCTGAATAATGCCCACCTGCACACTGGGAGGATGGGGTGGAGCCTCAGAAGTTCCTGCCCTTTGCATGGGGGAGGAGCGTGGTCTTGCCTGTTCCTGTGTGGTGACCTGGGATTCAATCAGTGAGGCAGGAAACCTGCTATCAGGACTCTCTCTGGCTTTGCTGAGAGTTGCTCTTTCCTTTTTTCTTTTCACCCAGTACACTCTGCCCTACTCACCCTACAATGCGTCCACGTGCCTAAATTTTCCTGGTCGTGTGACAAGAACCTGGTTTCTTCTATAACACTAGGAATTGAGTGGCTTCCCTCCTGAACATGCCAGGGAGGGGGTGGGGGCACAAGTGAGCAGAAATGACCCCAAATTTCCTACCATGTTGAGTGTGGCTTTCTCTTGATGGACATTATCTTAGTTGCTGCAAATTGTTAACTGTTTCTAAAGTTTCCATAAAGCTATTGTGGTTAATATGTTGTTTACTTTGTGTTTCCATGAAGGAACAAGGACCTGAAGCTTCCTAGTCCACCATCTTTCTGATATTACTCCACTACTCTAGTATATTTTTGTGAACATTTTTCTATATATTTTTTTCCTCTCATTACCTCTAAAATGATGCCACAATGTTCAAGAGTAAGCACTGGCCTTTTTAATTGGGTTAATGTGTGATGACACAGCAATAAAAAATCAAATCACTTATAATCTATGACCAGCACATTTAGGAATTATAATTTATCAATTCGAATGACAATATTTTGGTATGCTTATTTAGCTTAAGGAGTCTGCTATACACATTACTTTATAGATCTTTATGCCTCACATGAATAAAAGGTGTCCTACACATAACTAATGCCCCAAAATTGATGACCATCATGATGGCATTTGTGTAGTCTATTTCCCCATGGGCTCAAATCATAACCAATTGCTTACAGAGTTGACTTCTAAGAATCAAGTTGACTTTATAGTTTTCAACATTTAATGGGATAAAAACTACAAATCTTCTGTAGATATCTTATGATTTCCTGGATACTTTGGGTCCTTAGAAGAACATAACAATTTTGGCTTCCAAAACATCAATCTTAGAACAGTGGGTATAGGAAACAGATTTATATAGTTTCCTCCCATCAGGAGGATCCATCCTGCTGCAGCCAAAAATGCTTCTTTAGAAAATACCCGCAAGTATTTGCTTAGGAATTCTATGTTCCTCAAATATACCATTCTAGTCCATCTTAAAATATCAATTTAATTATTCCTATTTTCTTATTCTTTAATCTCCCTGAAGAAAGTATATACTAAAATAATTCTTTCCCTATATATAGTTATTCAAGAAGTCACTGAAAATCCTTCTGACGTTTCTATCATATATGCCTCTTCTAACTCTCAGCCCCTTTCAGCTCTCATCTCCCCATACATCATTAATTTCAGTGTCATCATCCCACTTAAAAACTCCACCTTTCCTATTGGGTAATGGTCACCCTCCTTTATGACCTTCCTAGTTTAGTTTCAAACTACATGTCCACATTTATATCCCTTAATCTCCTTGATAAATCCTGTGTTCCCTCTGACTACACTTGTCTCCACATATTAAACTAAGCTGTTCTTCCTTAGATGTCAGACTATCACCCCTCTTGCCAAATTTGCTGATTTATAACTTTCATTCATTCAGAATGTATTTATTTTCTCATTTCCAAGTCCTGCCTCTTCCATTATTCTTACCCAACTACTTTAGTCTTCAATGGGTTTGACTTTACTAGCACCACACAGTAATTTCTCTACCATATTCATTTGGTACTTCGAGTATGATTTCTTGGCACATTTTTTTTGTCTATGTGATATGTTTTCAATTAGATTGCATTTTTCTTGAGGACAAGAAATTTACCAACTTCTTTATTGCTTTAATGATTTCAGCTAAGTGTCTATATTTAATTATCTTTCTGAAGTTACTGTTTTCCTTGATCACAAAAGCAATGATGGATAGTGATGATGCTTATTCAGTAAGCACTGAAATCAACATACACACACACACACACACACACACACACACACACACACTTCATAAGCATGCATTGAAACATTTAATGTTTTATAGGTCAAAGTCAAGGGCATTCTCTATATATTCCTCTGATACCTACTGGCTATTTTTCAGGATTTGCCAAGAAACTTTTAAAACGCAAAAGCTTCTTGGCTGGTCTGCAAAATATTTGACCCAATAAATAATAATGTATGAATCCAGAAAGTTAATTATGCTAATTACATTTCCTTTGGGGACTTCTGAATGGCATTGGGTTGACTTTCTATAGGACCATCATCACTAGGTTGATGTACTTTTCTTTCCTGTCTTTAACCCCTTAATATTTCTATTTTCCTACATCCTGTGGAGAAGGGGGGCTAAAGAGATCTTTCCATTTCTAAAGCATCTGTTAGGGAGGAAAGGAACAGAGTGAGTGGCTCTTGTCAGGAAAAACTTCTCAAAAGGGTATTTTTATTGCTGTTTTGGAGAAATTCAGATTCCTTAGATCAAAAATAAGCTGCCAAGAACAGGCTGTCTTTGTTCTTCAGGTCAGTGGGCAAAAATGGCATTCTGGTTTCTTATTACGTCACGGTTATGTGCTAACAGGAAAAGTCACCCATATGTTTAACTAGTGGTGCGGTGCGCTCAACCTAGAACCTGGCTCAGTTAAGGCCTTCTTTAAATATCTGTGAGTGTCAGTGGCACCCTCTGAAGGTTTATGCAAATTAATGAAGCAGGCTAGCTATCTGTGATCGAATGATTAGTGTTGAAAATCAGTGTACAGCTTCTGTGGTGGCTCCTCTATTGAAATGTTCTCAGTCTTGGTGGTGCTTTTTTCGGGAGTAGTAAGCAGTGGTTTGAGCAGAATCATTTCTTAATAAAATTTTAGATTAAGCTTTTTCTCCTTCCACACCTCCCTTATAGCTCCTTCCCTTTGGGATCTTGCATGTAAGCTTAGGTGTTCATGACTCCCAATGTGTTATCACTTTGCTAAGAAAGAAACATGGGTATTTACCAGAAGTCTTTTGGAGACATAGTAATGTGAAAACTTGTAGGAATCATTCCAATGAGAGGGGTTTGCAGAATTCAGGTGACTGGGGGCTTTTTCCCATTTCTCAGTTCATAGCTGAAATACTATCACCACTTTTTAATAATGGGACAGAGGTCCTGTTTTTCCGGCTTAAAGGGGAAAAGTCTAAAACGAATAAAATATTTTGAAATTAATTGGCTTTTCTATTACAAAGACTGTCATTTTCAATGCAATATGAAAGTGAATGAAGACAAACGGAAAAACCACAGAATAAACATGTGAACTCTAAAAATGACAGAATTATTTGGATATCATCTATTTTATCCCTAATCTAAAAACAAACCAAAACATAATGCATTTTTAATGAATTTTCAGGAAGATACTCTAATCTTTATTAAGTACATACTTAAAAAAAGAAAACATACTTGAGATGTCAAGATTAAATGTGTTTATTTCGAGTTAGTGAATACAATGGTATATTAGATACCAGCACTCCAAGCTACACCTATGTATTTGCCTCTAACTTTCACACGTTGTCAGTTTCCTTCCCTCTAATAGTCCACCACTGGGCCTTCTATTTCTAGCAAAATCATATAGTTCAAATTAAAAAAAAAAAAAAGAAAGATTGGTCACCGTATTGTGCTTCCAGTGCCCCCAGAAGGATTTTAATTGTCTCAAATAGATGCTTATTGTTTTCAGTAAAGGGGGGAAAAAAACCCATGATCACTAGTAATGGCACAACTAGAAGAGAAAACAGAATGCAGATTAAAAGAAGCATTTTAGGCTGGACTAGTTAATTTCCCCTCAGTTAAAGATCGACATAATATCACGGATATAGACTTCAAGGTTAAATTGTTCAATTCGTGGGCCACACACTTAAGCGTATTGGCTAGTACATTTTTGCACTGAAACAGAAGCAATACAAGTTTTATGTTCTACCATTACACTTCCAAATTTTTCACTTATGAATATACCTGCCAACCTAATGATTCTTGCATGCATTAGTTTGCTTTTGTAGAGTTAAGTTTATTTTCCCCATCCCTCCCACTCCCATAAATGTTGCGCCAATGCGAACTCTGTGCCCAATTTTATGAGAATATTGCAAAGGACAGCTCTGTGCCACCTCAGTACAGGAATGTCCTGTCTCCTTCCCAGGCTACAGATGGATCAGTAGTATTGATCTCATCTCATCGTACATGCAAACAGACACTGTTCCCTTAATTTCCCCATGCCAGAGGCATACGAGCCGGCAGGTATGCATACAAAAATGGAATTAAAAAGAAAAAGAAAGAAAAGATAAAAGCTTTCTTGTTAAAATCTATCGTCCTAGAAGGAATCCATTGCTTTGAATTCACTTAAAGCCTGTACAGGCGAAATGTGTTTCTTCTGAGAACCTCGTCGAACTCGTGTCTGGAATTCTTCAGGCTTTTCTCTCTTCACAAGGGGCTTCTTCTCTGGAGCCTTCATCTTCCAAGACACAACAGGTGAGTTGACAGCTGCTGTCCCATAGACCTTCTGGTATTTGGTTGAGGCCACATAGGATGCTTTCACCGTGAGGACAACAGCATTCATCAGGTTTTTAGCTGCCTGGATAAGTGATGTGGCACTGTCCAGCTACAGTGGGAAAAGAATGAGATACATGTGGGTCAACGGAAGCCCCAAATTCACAAGAGGGTGATGTACTTTTCACAGTTAAAACAAAGTTTTCCTTGTGCAAATAAAGAGTATTGCTGAAAAGGAGCAAATTATCACAAGTTAAGGTTTCTAAAATCTCAATACAGCTAATGGCAAAGCCCTCATCTTAACAGGAATTCCAAGGTAACAGAAGTTTTCCCAAGTGGAACATCTCATGTTATTACATTAGGGTAATTAGCAATGGTGACAATTACTCAAATGTTGGACAAGCATTTGGCAGACACTAAAGAAGAAAAGTTATAAGGGGTTACATCTCAATTTTATGGCCCGACCAATGGAAGTATCTATCTATAGGCTATTTCTACATCTTGAGCTCAGGGTTGGTGAGGATACAGTCATTTAAGCAGAAGAACAGTCCACGGGTACTTTCGCTTCTGTGAGGTGTTAATTGAGCTTGGAGTATCAATTTAACTATTTATTTAACAGGTCCTGAATATACCTTCTATATAAATACTGATATTATGTCAGGATCTCATAGCATTCAGTGAGACCCTCCCATCCATGCATTAATGAAATATTGAGTACTTACTATGTGCCAAATACTATGATAAGAAATTTGTATTTTCCCACTTAGCTCTCGTTAACAACTCTATGATATAGGCCTTATTGTCATGCCCTTATAGAATGAGAGAGCTGATACATGCAGAGGTCCAGGAACTAGCACAGGTTTTAGTCTTTAAAACCTGAGCTACTACTCATCTATAGTGCCACTCTGTTGGATAGGATGGCTTTTAAAAATGCCATGACAAGTCACAATTTGAGAATAGGTTTAGAGGCCCATCACAAGACTTTCAGGCCAGGAATATTTTGGGTTACCTTCTCTCTGTCTTTAGTTAGTGTGATGAGTACTGTATACTAGATCATTCAATATCTGCTTCAACCTTCTTTTTGTTCACTGCCTGGGCATAGATGGTGGGGTTACATCTCAATTTTATAGCCCAACCAGTGGAAGTACCTATTTATCTACACACTATTTCTATATCCTGAGCTCAGGATTGGTGAGGCTCAACAATGCATCTCCTAGACTCTCCTTCAGCCAGGATTCTACATGTGACCTAGTGAAAGAGAAGAATTAACAGCTGAACTGCAAATATGATTCCAGCCTCGGGGATGTTTGAGCATTGTCTGATCTTTCTTTCATCAAACCTCTCATAACATCAACTAACAAAATATATCAATTACAATTAACTGAAGGAAGCAAAGATGTTCCTAAGTATGCTGTTCCTAGTTGTAGAGATTATTTGTTGTGTAGCCTGTAATTCATGAACTGTAGCTGCATTAAGCCTTCTGGGGGCTAGGTGACTAAGAAAGTGTTTAAACAGAGACTGTAGATCTTATGGTTCTCCCAGCTGACGTAATTCACTTTAGCTTTGTGTGTCATTTCTTATTAACAAAAATATGTCCCATGCAGTATTGAGGTTATCAGAAGTTGCATCTAACACCACTGTGATACTGTTCCTTTGGCTGCTTTTTTGTTCCATATCCCTTACTTAAGCTAAATTAATGTTGTGCTGTGTTTTAAAAAATGTCAATCAAATGAGTTCAATTTTTCCATCACCAGAAAAGCTTGTAGTCTGACCAATGGGGAAAACAATGGAAGATGTTTTATATAATTGCTTTGTGAATTAACTCAACCAAATGGATGGAGTAACCCACTTACTTGATCACTTCTATTATGCCATACAAAATGTACATATACCAAAATCACTGCTTAACCCCATACTGTTTAGTTTATACAGCCCAAATTTCTAAAGATAATTAAGGAAAAGCAAACTCTAGGTTATAAGCCACGCATGAATTAGTGGGGTGGTTCTCAAAGCCTGGTCCCTGAGGTGCAAGAGCATCAGCATCACCTGGGAATCTGTTAGAAATCACATTTATCAGGCCCAATCCAAAACGTACTGAATCAAAACCTTGCAATCTTTGCTTTAACTAGCTAGCCATCCAGGGGGTTCTGATACTTGCCAAAGTTTGAGAACTACTGGATTAATGAAACCTAAAGACTGTCTTGATGGTTTACTTTATCCAATGATTTCAGGACTTCTGTCATACACAAGTTTGGTAATATCATAGCCAGTTATCTCACTGAATTTTACTTTTTTGTCTTTCCCATCTTAGCCCCAGGTAGAAGTGTAAATAATGAAGGACAGAGATGAGACAACAAAATGTTGGAAACAATCAGCAGCAGGTAAGTCATGGTTTCTTTAGAAGCTAAATACCTAACACCTTTGGCCAATGCACAGTTCTTTGTAAGTCTGTCAGGTTTCAAAAATGACTAAAGTTAATTCATAAAATTAGTTAATTCTATCATGTGCTATGAGTAAATGAAGGGTAAAATATGACAGGGACGTTTGGTTGATTTACTTAGGGCAACAGAATTAGTAGAAGTAGAACAAGCTGATATATTGCTATTAAATGGTCCCCAAAGAGTGTCTCTTGGGAGAACTGAGTTGCTCTGAAGAGAAGGGATTACAAGTAAATTTGGAGCTTTTTACCACAGATTCCATTTTCAGATACATGGTGTTTAATTCTGCAGCAAAAATACCAGAGCCTGCCTCTTCCTTCAGAACCCCTTTGCTTTTCAAGCCTGATGCAGGAATCCTGTAAATAAACCTAATACATAGCTTGAGAGTGAGAAAGCATTGAAACATTAAGTCAAGAATTTTGTTCAAGCCGCCTGCTAAGGCAGATCTTGAATTTGTAGCAAGGTAAAGTGAGGAGGTGAGAGATCCAGCCAACTAAACTGGAACAAATATTTCCACAAACAAAAAGTTGAATTTCCAAAGGTTACATTTTGCCCTTTTTTGTAGACCCACTTTCAGATTTAGATCGTTATCGGGAACAATCACCATTCTTTCCGATTTAAAATGCCTTTCCAAAATGGTACCAAAACTCTGCTTTCTAATTGGCAAGTGTTGGCTAAAAATTCACTTCCTAAAGAAAAGATACTAGAATAAAGCTGCATGGCAAGATTTTTTAAATACACAGTTTAGGAACACTTATTTAACATCATTGCATTCTATTTTGTGACTTACAGTGAATTTGTATATGTGAAGTTTTCAAAATAATCAAAATTCAGTGAGCACTTACTAGTCACCTGACATTGACTGAGTCCTTTTAATTGTGTGATTTAATTTTCAAAAATTCTTGAAGTAGGAATGATTATTACTCCCCATTTAAAAAGTGAGGAAGTTGAAGCTTAGGGAAGTAACGTAAGTTGTCCCTGCAGTCATTGGCAAAGTAGGGGTTAGGACCCGTACCATCTCTCTCCAAAGCCCACTCATCTGAACCCCATCATGGAGCAATATTCCCCCAAAACATCACTTAATCTCTCAGGTCTTGTTTTTTAGTTATTACCTATCCAAAATGAACTCGTTTCTATGAATGAACAGGCTGGAAGCCTGTCCTCTAAACCGGGCAACATCCTTTTAACATCATGGCTGTGTCTGACAAGTGCCTCATCTCTCCCAATCTGTGATTCTTTGTCTCATCCTCACAGCCCAAATCCTCACTGAGTAGCCTCTGGCCTCAGGTATGTTGCTGCCTAGAGCTCAGCCCTTTCTTGTTCTTCCTGGCCTCGAGTCACCCTTATGGAAATAGAGACTGGAATCTGATCTTTGCTAATTTGTCCCATTACTCTGAAGCACATTTATACTAGGCAGGGCTCAGCTACTCTTATTAGTCAGCTAATCCTTTACCTGGTCCAGTGTTGCTAGTTTTAAAATGGCATCGAAATTCAACCACCTCTCAGCCCTTCCTCAAGCTGACCTGAATAAGACATATCCACCTTTTCCTAGTTAAGGGCCTTTTGTATTCTTATAGAATATCCCATTAAGTTCCTGTATCTAACCTAAGAGAAACTGCTTATTTTCAGCTAGTTTAAATAAAAACAAGAGCATACATTCAACAAATTAGACCATGTGCTGTTTTCTGAACTAGTTTCCTGAGTTTCATTTAATCTCACAACCAGCCCTAAGACAGGTAATAGTATTTTGACCAATTGAGACTTAGAAGCATATAGCTTGCCCATTATCACACTGCTAACCTGTGGTGAAGCCAAGACATAAACCCAGGCCATCTAACCACTGAGCCCATGCTCTCACCATTCCTCCATGCTATTTCCCAGAGCCATCCAGAGCAGATGAATCTTCAGCCCTCAAAATCTACTAAGATCTGCTACACTCATTCTCCCTATTCCATCCCATAGGTGTCTGCTGTCCCTAACCACAGGAATTAGACTTCTCCTAATTGTTATGATTCTTTTAAAATATCAAAATATTATATTTAAAAGAAAACAGATGTTTCCTCACATCTTGTGCTATTATAGTCCATGAAAAGAAAATAGGTGCAGGAGAGCTGTTTTATAGGCCTTTCTATAGGACACTGTCTTTTTTTCCCCCGCCTCTATTCCTACTCTTCTTAATACCACTCAACTTCTAATAGAGTTCTGTTCTCTATACTCCCCTCATTTTGTATTTTGAATGGGCAGAAAGACTGGAGCAAAGACTTATCTGAATTGTGATTCTTCCATTTATTGATATTTGTGTAGCCTAATTCCTTATATCATCGAAGCTGAAAAACATCGTAAATATTTGAAATGACTCTTGTACAGCTTATGTTATCAACTGAATATTTGTGAAAGCCTATGTCCTTAGCTGTATGCTACTTCATTCACACAGGACTTACGTTGCAACAGGCGTTCAGTTTCAACAGAAACAATTCGACTGCAGAAGTCAACCACATTCTTTCAAAGGAAAGTGCAACTACACCTCTTGAAATGCTGAATTATCACTGACTTTTTATCCTCCAGTGTATCCCTACATTTTTCCATCTACACATTCATCCAAGTATTTATTCAGATGCCCATTGAATACTTTTTGCCAACTACTGTGCTTAAGTGTTGGGTATGGAAACACAAATAGACAAAAGCACTGAAATACAAGAGCTTGCAGTACAATGAGAAAAAGACACAAACTAAAGGTTTTAATATGGTATATAGTGTTTCAGTAGGATGCGAGATGCTAAATGAACAAAAGGAATAGGGATTTACCTTGAGTCAGGCAGGGATAGGAGAGGGGGAAAAAAGCTTCGTTGTGAGCATATCTAAACACTCTTTAATAAGAGGGTGTTGGTGACTGAATGGTTAACAGTGATAAGGAAGGACAATTCTCAAATACCTGACTAGTCCAACTTGGTATACATCAATGCTCTTAACTGAGATTGTGGAAATAAGAAGGATGTTGAAGTGCTACAATACTGAGCATAACTCTGGACATACTGAGTTTGAGTGTGTGTGTTACACTTAGGTGGTTTACCAGAGGGCCAATTGTATTTATGGGAGTAAATATTAAAAAATCACATTTTGCTTATATTGATCTTCCCAATTGTTTCATATATGGTGGTAGTCTGCATACTGTAGGTGTATAAAATATGTTTGATTTCATCCTTTCATATTCCTTATTGTTTTTACAAAGATTAAATAATACAATCTAAATCAAATATTAAATCCACACACCAGGTCAAAAGGTTCAATAAATTTACGAAAACATTTCTCAGCCTAAGACCTTTAAAATCAATATTAATATCCTTTTAATAATCTAAGATATAATATCATCAACAAGTATTTTACTTGAATAGAAAATAACCTTCCTTGGTTATGTAGGGAATAGTTAAGTAATTAGCGGTCTTTTACCCTTCAGAATGGTGAACTTCCTGGGGTCAAATGGAAATAAAATAAATGCTATGTAGTAAAAGCTTGCTTTAAAAACAAATAATAGTATTGTCAAAAGTGAAAAATACCATAAACAGGTAGGAGACACATTGCAGATAATATCACATAGTAAATGTCTTAGAATGTTAATTTGTAGAGGCTGGGTATACGATTAAAGAATAGAATTGGGATGTGAATGTGTGTTGTGAATTCATACATTTACAATATGCATGGAGAGAGATCAATTTTCAGGTTGTATGTCTTTTTTCAAAAATCTGATCATCTAGTAACAAAAATTAATGAAACAAATGGCAGCTCATGAAAATCCAAAGTACAAAGCAATCTGTCATTGGATTAAAAATAATGCAAATGTCGTGGGACTGCTGGCTAAGCTAAATAGAATAAAATAAGCCAAATCCATGTGGAAGGTGATTTTGAAATAAAAGAACTGAGGTGTTTGCTTTGATTCCTTCAAATGGCTTAGAAATATCTGGAAGAAGGAACCAGTTCCATCTGGGCCTTGCTATTTTATTTTCATTATTGTAAGTCAGAGCCAATAACACTAATGATTTTGATAATGCTAAAATGTGTGTAAAGTCAACTTTAGCCTTTTGCAATATTTTAAAATGGGAATAACATGGCTTTAACATATAAGAACAAGAACGATTTTGATGGGGTTATTCTAAACATGTTCAGACCTAGAGTAGGTTTTCAGGGGAGGAAGCTGTGATGGGAGAATTGGCAATAAATTGAAAGCAAACACCTCAAGAAAACTGGAATCTTTCCACTGGAACTGGTCATTTATTTATATTTAAACTGTTATCTCCCTCAAAGGAGTCGCAAATTGCTTGCAAGGAAAAAAAATTTTTGCTACAAGTCAGCTTTGCTGTTAATGAATTGGAGGTTAGAAACCCACAGCATTGGAGCCTATTATCCTCCAAGAAGAACATTTCATATTTTAAAAATCCATGAGGCTTTGAAGACATATTTGATGTCCTTAGAAACTGTGACACATTTGAAATACCTTGAAATATCTGTGTACATTTTCCAGAGTCTATATCCATAACACTTTTTTAAAAACTCTAGAAAGTCCAGGGTAATATATAACTCAGGTAAACAAAGACATGGTGAAAAGGTTCAGCCTAATCGCATCTTTCCCCACTTAAGCTACCTCAGAATGTTTATATGCCCACAAAAAGACAATTTCCTTGATAGCAAGCTCTCAATTCTCTGTTGGAGTCTACTTACTCTTTCTCATCAAACAAACTGTCATCCATAGTGTCCATGGCAGGCATTATTAATCAATCAGGCACCTTGCTCCCTCAGAATCCGCTAAATAGTGTGGGAAAGGAAACTTATTTACCTCTCAAGAGGGCACATTTTAACAGGGCTGTCCAAAAAACCTTGATTCTATTTATGGCACAGATACATCATCCATTGTATCGCTACTTGTATATTTGAATTAACTTGTTTGATTTCTATTGTTTTCTTTACTAGCTATCAAATATTGTTTGATACTGACAATTTTTTTTGAGATGTTGTCTTGCTGTCACCCAGGCTGGAGTGCAGTGGCGCAATCTCGGCTCACCGCAACCTCTGCCTACCAGGGTCAAGCAATTCTCCTGCCTCAGCCTCCTGAGTAGCTGGGATTACAGATGTGTGCTGCCATGCCTGGCTAATTTGTGTGTTTTTAGTAGAGACTGGGTTTCACCATGATGGTTAGGCTGGTCTTGAACTCCTGACCTCATGATCCACCCACCTCGACCTCCCAAAGTGCTGGGATTATAGGCGTGAGCCACTGTACCTGGCCAACAAATATTTTTATCTAAAAGATGTTGCGTTTACACTTTTGTTTCCACAGCTGATTTTTAGGGACATATTGTGCACTTTTTTGTACTAATACCATATTATGATTTGCTAATTAAGGAGAAGATTTAAGTATTAACAGAAATGCAAAACATTTAGGGGATTTTAAATCAGGTGATAAAAATTGGCTGCATATTTTAACAAGGAAGGATGGTGTTAGTAAAAGTGAGCATCACAGATATGTTGTATTTATTGTTATAAAAAAAACAAAACAAAACTTCAAGGCTGGGCATGGTGGGTCATGCCTATAATCCCAGCATTTTAGGAGGCCGAGGTGGGCGGATCACTTGAGGCCAGGAGCTCGAGACCAGTCTGGTCAACATGGTGAAACCCCATCTCTACTAAAAATACAAAAATTAGCCAGGCGTGTTGGCAGGCGCCTGTAATCCCAGCTACTGGGGAGGCTGAGGCAGGAGAATCACTTGAACCCAGGAGGAGGAGGTTGCAGCGAGCTGAGATGGAGCCACTGCATTCCACCCTGGGTGACAGAAAGAGACTGTGTCTCAAATAAAACCACATTAAAAGAGTTAACATTACAACACATACTGATCCCTGATAAGTGAAATTCTATGTGATAACTTCTGAAGAGTTTCTAATTCCAAGGGTGTTCCCATTTGACAACAGGATTTGTAAAGCAAATATTTTCCAGCTCTAAGTAATGGATCAGTTACACAGAAAAGAGGACTAGAGGTCTGTTATCTTTCCTTCAGGGCTTCCTTTAAGTAATGCCAGAGAAAAAGCCAGTGCTGAAGGCCAGTTGTTAGGAAATCTGCATGGAATGGCTCAAGATTAAATTGGCAAAGACCTTAGCAGAAAGGCACTGCAGGCTCAGTCAGGCTAAGAAAAATGTCTCAGCCTTGCTGAGAAATTTACCAATTGGCTCTCTGGTAACTTTCTCAACTGGACATATTTGTGTCTTCATTTTTAATTCATTTAGGTAGGTAGTAGTGCTTCATAGTTGGCCAGTCCACTGATTAACTGTCTTCATTTGCATTTTTTCAATTATAGGTAAGTAAACCTTGGGGACTCCCATGAAAGCTTAATTATAGTCAACAAATTTCCTAAATATGGCTTAGAGCCACTTTTTTTCTCACCAATAAAGGCAGAACAGTTTTTGCTCAACCCAAAACAAGGCATTCTTTCTAACATGGAAATCTTGAAGATAAATGGGAGTGCTGACAGGTTGGCCCTTGGAAAGTTAGGAACAGAGACACCTGTTCCTCTAACCAGTCTCCGCCTTCTTTTCCTATACTACTTATTTCCTTGCTTCCTTTCAACACCCTCCCTTATCCCAACCCTTCAGGATCTCCTGCCAGAGACCTCCTCTAAGTTATTGGTTTCCATGTAACAAAAAACTCATGAGGAATTACACAACAAAGAGAAGAGCCAATAGGCTTTCAGGCACCTCCCATAATTGGGAAGTATTCTTGGGCAGAGAGACAGTCCTTATGTCACATGAATATGTAAGGCATTAACTGTTCATCTTGTCATCCCTGATTCTGTGCATCAGCATGTCTTGATCACCCAAGGTTTATGTCTTATAAGTAATTCTGCAAGGAGCTAAGCCTCCTTTTTGCCTTACTGATATAGGATAGCCAGCTAGCAGAGCATCAACACCTCTGATCCCTCTATTTCCACCTTTCTCCCTCCCTAGGTGGTATCATCATGACCATAAGACAAATGTAAGAGGAACCATTGTCTAAGAACCCACGAGAAGTACGTTTTCATAAAATGGATCAAAGTGCCACTAAATGACCCTGCTCGTATGAACGTGGTATCTGCTGCTAAGTACTGAAGGCCATTTAATAACTTGCAAAATGGCTCCTACCCTCCAGCATGCAATGCATAATCACTGAGAGAAAAGTAGACTAGACAAGTCAAAGGCTGTGCAGGTTTGGGTGCAGGTTGGTGGAGTACTGTGCCTGGAAAA
This sequence comes from Colobus angolensis palliatus, assembly GCF_000951035.1. Taxonomy (NCBI): domain Eukaryota; kingdom Metazoa; phylum Chordata; class Mammalia; order Primates; family Cercopithecidae; genus Colobus; species Colobus angolensis. The sequence goes on along the minus strand of NW_012112919.1, from coordinate 1,616,626 downwards.
TGAGCAAAATCTGAAGATCCAGAATGATTCTTCCTCATTTTTTCACTTCCCTTCTCATCTAAACCCTAGCAGCTATGACCTAATGTGGCATTATTCGGGGGATGTAAACACCCATGCAGGCTGTGATCCTCTCCTCATCAGGTGTATAGAAATAGCTAGCCAAAGTCTCTGTTGCCACTGAGGTCCAGGATGAGGAGAGAGCAGAACGATTCCATTCCCATTGAGTGTTTGCTGCCTCTCCTTGGGACCCCAGCCCCTTTTGTGTGATCACCTCTTCCCCACCTCTTTCTTCCTCTCCTGTGCACTCTCTGTCTCTGGTAATACATTCTTACATGCATGCTTTCATCTGTCCTACCTTAAAGCCTGAGATCAAACCTTGATTGGATGGATCACTAACTATAAGATCTTGAACAACCACTAAACTTACCTCTACCTCATAAAACTTCTTTAAAAGTAAAAATTGAAAATGGCACTTTCTAGTCTTATAAAACATTAAATGAGATAATGCCACTGAAGTTGAGTGCCTGGCACATGATAAGCCCTTAACAAATCTCAGCTTTTATTATTACTGTGACCCACCTTTCCTTAAATCACCAGGTGAGTCCAAACATGGTCTTATAAAATTTATATTTCTCTTACTTTTTTTCCTTTCAAAGTTTCCCCCATTCAGCATTTTAGACTTTCTTTAACTCTCTTCTTACTGAAGCTACCACCATCTTGGCTTGGTCTCAGTGCCTAAATCTTACAGTTTTAGGGATAAGGAATGCAGAAGTTCATGAGGGGAATAGGAAAATACCAACACTTATGTATCTTTTCTAGCACTATTGAATCCTTTAGATGGAATAAAGGGGTAGTCAAGACTGAGTGCAAGACAACATAGGAATTGTATGTAAAGATGTGACACCTAAAATATCTAAGAACATTTAGGACTTGGTAAGGAATACTGATAATAGAGAGCCAAGATGGCTCTACTAGAACGTGGAAGAAAGGCAATCTAGCCTGGGAAGCTGATGTTTAAATATCTAATTTGGGAATCATCAAAATAAATAGTCCATGTAAAATATTTTATACAACCACTTCAAGGATCTAAACTTCCCCAAATTCTAGCTACTCATTTTGGTTGAGAATATCATTTATAAATATCTCATATTAAAAAACAAATGGTGTTACCTCGTAAAGGATGACACCTTACTTCATTCGACTCTGAGTATACACTGTTGTCAGACCCCAGTTGAGATTCCTCACTACCCCTAAAAGGGAGCCCCTTCTTGTTTGGAAGTGCCCACCAAACATTGAAGGCCAAATCTCCCAAAGCCCTGGGTTTATTTCCTTTGAAACACCAACACTTGGGTTCCCTAGCATTGTTTCCTAAATCTTTAACTGTATTTTGCTACAAAGCGGGTTATACATGCATAATTTTTAATCTTTTATTTGGTCTTAAACCACTGAAGCCAGCATCCACCATCTCCAGCTAAGAATGACCTTATCTCAGCATCTAAGTCCACCAATAAATTCCCAGTTTCAAATCTACATATTCTTTAGGATTACTTGAAAATCTCATCCAACTAGCTTCCCAGAACATAAGCACAGCCATCTTGCTGCCTTTGGTACTGCTGTGCACACATTTATTAACCAAATAAGGTAGCAAATGTCAGGTTATATGAAAAGACCTTCCAAAGAACAAATCCAAGGTTACTGAAAAGGACAGTGCCTGGGCTAATGGCTGTAAAAGTCAGGAAAAGGCAAGAAGATACATATCAAAAAAAAAAAAAGTAGCAATGGGCATCCTCAAGACAACCCATACTTGTCAATGCTCTAAGCCCTTAGAGAACCAATAAAACAAGGATGATTAGTGTGTGACACACGTACTGCCATTTCTTCATCCGTATCCTTAATAGATATGCCCAATCAATCAGGTCCTTTTTTCCTACTGAACCTAGCCATGGTCTCAGCATTCTTCTCAACACATAATAGCTCAAACACCAGCAATTGGTGAGAGTTAGCAATCAAGATGAAACCATTTACCATATCCAATATGGGCCTTCTATACAGAACTGTATAGGAGAGGGCTATGATTTGACTCATGTCACCTGTGCAATCTTTGCTCCAATTAAGAGTAGTATATTAATATCACTTCTAACTCTAATATAATTTCTCCTCACATAATTCATAAAGAATGAGCTCCTAACTATAGCACAGAAAATTGAAGTGAAATGTTAGACACACATGTAGCTATATAAAATAATTCACTACATTAACCTAAAATTTCAACTCTTTTTTCATTACAGAAATTAAGAGGAAATGCTATCATCATTTAAGGGCTCATAAGAGGTCTTTAGTACAATAGTTTAAAAATCAGTAATTTTAATTAAATTAGTTTTAAATTTGAGCAGTTGATCCATGGGTTTTTAATAATTGAACGCTTTTTTTTTTGGGTCTACTTTAAAATATTTTTTGAGTAGACACAGAATAAATGCCCTCCAAATCATTTTCTTTCTTCCTGGTCACTGCTCTTTCCATTGTGAGCTGTAAATCCACCATTAACATTAACACACATTCAAACAATTTTCAAATGATTACTGTGTACACGATCACAGATGCAGGTAGGGGTTTTCTATTACTTTTAACAATGAGTTGTAACCATTCTATTATCTATCTTCCATCTAAATTGTACTTCAGGTTCTTTCTATAAAAGTCAGGGAAAGGCAAGAAGATATATATAAAAAAAAAATAGCAAAGGGCATCCTCAAGACAACCCATACTGAGTTCAAACCTTGATTGGATGGATCACTAACTACAAGATCTTGAACAACCACTAAGCTTACCTCTACCTCATAAAAGTTCTGTAAAAGTAAAAATCTCTTCCCCACCTGAGATACCTGTAAGGCTTGCTCTCTCACATCCATCTGATCTTTATTCAAATATCAGTTATCTTCACAAAAACCACCACTTGACATGAAGAGAATGATCTAAGCATCTGTAAGCCTTTTCTTGTGGACTGTTCCCAACCTTCCAGAGACAGTGAGAGCTCTATGATTAACTTCACCCTTGCCCCAACCTGATCCTTTTGCAGTCCTCTTCATCTCAGTTATTGGCAACACAGTTCTTCCCACTGCTTTGGTTAAATACCCAGAATCTTATAGCTACAACTGTTTTCTCCAACTCAACATTTAATCTGCCATCATGTCCTGTCAGCAACATCTTCAAAACATATCTATTACTTGGCCTTTTTTCATCTTTTTCACTCTTATCCATGCGGCCAACTCATCAGAACCTCTTACTGGCTTGTTGCTAAAGCTTCCCCTAAGTAGTTTCCTTGCTTCCCACCCTTTACCCCGTTTATTCTCAAATGTAAGCCAGAACGACCCTGTTACATGAACTCAATATCACTTATCTTAACAACCTGGAGTGGCTCCTCAATCACAGACTGAGTTAAATCCAAATCTATCAAAATGGTCTTCATATGGGGCCCAATACGTGTGATTTTGCTCTGATTAACTCAACTCCTAAATACTGGTTTCTTGTTTACTGCCCAGTCATGTTTGCAATGCAAGGCCTTAGCATTTACTATTTCTTCTGCCTAGAAAACTCTTCCCCACCTGAGATACCTGTAAGGCTTGCTTCCTCACATCCATCTGATCTTTATTCAAATATCAGCATCTTGGTGAAAACTACCCAAGCCATACTTTTGAAATTGCAGCTCCATTTCCATCCTTATACCTCAATTTGCCATACTTTCTCTATTTTAACATTCTTATATCCTCATATTTTTATGTTTCTTGTTCACTACCTCCCATTATATCCCAAACATCTAAAACAGTGCCTGGCATACGGGTCCTCCATAAATATTTGCCGAGATGTTGTTGAAGCATTGTAATTTTATGGGTGGGGAAATAGGACATGAAAGGCTTGTCCAAAGACACAAAACTAGGGCACAATGCCTAGTTCAGTATCCATTCTTATCACCTATTCATTCTTCCAAATGCATGAGATTGTCAGGAGAGTGGAATTCGGAGAAACAAAAGTGAAAGTAAACTTTAGCCAAATTGCAATACAAATCTATGTCCTCTTCCTCTTACTGTATCTTGCATGTTAGCAGTTCAAGATCAGTCTTTGCTCAAAAAACAGCCACAATTTAAATCATTTAATTTTTGCTTTGTTTATAAAATACTGATATTTCTTTAAAAATCATCTCCTCCATTAATAGCACCAGCATCTAAGAGGGACAGAATTATATGCTTGCTAGATATAGTGCTTGTGCCTTAATAAATTGATCTTCATAAGATGTACAAGTTGAATACCATCATTCCTGCTTTTTAGATATGAGAAAATCAAAATAGAGAAAAGTTAACTTTTTTGGGTCTACTTGAAGGCTCATAAAATTCATATCTGGTAGAACATGCAGTCTTCTTTGACCAGGCAGATCTTCCATAGGCTTTTCCTGCCCTAAGTCTTTATTCCTGGCTATTGATGTCATTTATGTGGAGGGAAACATGCCTTATGATGTGTTTTAACTGTTCACAAGCGTGAGTCAAGTGACAAAACAGTAATGAGGTGAACTTCCTTAAGCCACAAGAGGAGAAAAGTTGTACAAACTTCCAATCTTGCAATCATGATTCACCTGAGATATGAATTAGTCAAATAGCAGGGAACATCATCTTCTACTTTTTCATTTTCTTTGCCAGCAACCAACAAAACTGTCTACATGTTCACAGAAAACTTGATTAAATACAATTTCTAATTCTCCTTATCCCTAAACATTATATACCACTTATTTATCAAAAAATTTAAAAACTTTTACAACATAATCTTTTAATGTATCATGCAGCACACACCATGAAATGTGAGACTGATAATACAATTTATAAAGAACCTAATACATATTACCTGTTATCATCTATACCATCTGAAACATGCTATTCCCTGTATTTCTTGTTCAACCACTAGTCTACAGAGCACAGAGATACCAGTACCATCCTTACACTGCACAAAGAACAAGATAATACATTAGAGAAACTGGCTCTTTAAGTCTTGGCTGTCCCAGTTACTAGCTGTGAAAGTTTGGACACTCTGTAATTTCTTTGAGTTTCTATTTTTTCAATTGTAAAAGGGGGTTAATAACAATATACTTTTGTGAGTTATTCTGAGGTCCAAGTGAGAAAATAAAGTACTTGTTAAATTTTAGAGAAGTCTGTGACTATAAAAGATTATTACATCACCTCTGGGTACCTTTGGGAAGTTCTTTTGGGATCTTCATTTTAATTTATTAGAACTCCTTGGTGCCTCAGGCCCAGGGTCTTCGCTCCACAGGAGAGGGTATTCCAACAGATGACCAGCATAGCATGAGGGCATGATAAGCCCTAGCAAAACAAGAGAAAAGTACTTCTAAAAGAAGTTTTCTTCTTCCACCTGAAGTACTCATGGGGTAAGCCTAGTTATAATCTTATCTTTTTCCAATTACAGAGAATGGTCAGGAAATACAGTTTCCAAAATATAGAAGACAGGAAACATGCTTGGGGCCCTTAAATTTGGCTTTGGAGTGCAGCACAAAAAGAAAAAAAGTCAACCAAAAAATGAAGGTAGACCATTCTTTCAATAGGAGCTGTCAGCTCATTGATGAGGCTGTCCTTGGTGATTCCACCTTAAATCTGGTTGCCATTTATTCTAGAATCAAATCATTACTTATTTACTGCTTTGTCCTCCAAGACTTTGTGTGTGTGGTCATGTTGCCATAGCTAGATTTCTGGGTCTTAATGAATAAGTACCTTTATGCCCCCTTTACTCATATGTTCGCCGCTAAGGCTAGAACCATATAAACCATACTGGGATTTGCTGTGCAAATGGGGATTATGGAGATGGTCTGTGCTGTGAAGGATTCTCTTATGTTTGCTCGGTGCAGGCTGACCCTGAACATCAATTATTTATCAGTCGGCTGGTCTTATGCATCAATTTAATAATCAATAAAAGTTGATTAGCACTTGTCTACTGGTTAATAGACTTTATTTTTTTCAAGATTCAAAACATATTGAACCTCCCAACCAATTAAATCTCTACTATATGCTACTATCACTTAATTCTCACCAAAAAAAAAAAAAAAAAAAAAAAGTGCTACATCACTTTAGGCACATCATTCGACAGATAGGAAACTGAGGCTTAGGGAGGAAGAACTTGCTACCTAATAGACAATTACCAGGGATTCAAGCGCATGACCTCTGTCCTCAGGTATAGTGCATTATCAATATACCGCAGTTCCAACTGCCTTTAAATAAAAGATGTAAGGTGGTTCTCCTAACAAGCCAGGATATTTCTCCATATAGGTGCCTGCCAGGGCTTGGCCTAATTGGAACCTTCTAGTCTGTTTCTCCTGGAGTGAATGTACTTTAGGGAAAATTCAGCAAAAGCGCCAAAGGGTTCCCTTCAATCTAAAACTGGAAATATCATCTCTTTGGTCCAACAAAGAGCCTCTGTGGATGGACAACATATTGTCTGTTCCCTTGTAACGAGGATGGGTTATACAAGAAACTTTCAAAACAACAGATTAAAGGAAATCGAATCCTCAGAGGACTGGAAATGCATAATAGTGTTGCTAAAAAAAAAAAAATTAAAAAAATTAGTGGTTTATTTGAAAGAAAGCCTCAAGTTCATGAAACTGGAAAATTTCCTTGAAAAAAAAAAGGACTACCTTTAACTTCGAATAAGATGATAACTTTTAACCAAGGAACAAAGATAAACATTAAAGGGTTGTAGAGGGTATGATACAGTATCTTACACCCACTAAAAATCATGCCTAAGATGAAAGTTTCCTCATGGCACAATTGCTATCTTAGAGTCTCTGTGAATCTAGCCTTTGACAAAGTTAAATCACCTCCATATTTATTACACGATATAAAGGTTGCCTCATTATTCCTTTACCTGACACATTAAAAAATGCCAGGAAACGTTATTCAATTATACTACAGGTATATCTTTGAAAGAAAGCATGATTTCTGTTTTATCTGAAGTCACTGCCTGTTACAGTTCTCCAATTTTCTTTTAAAAAATGAATGCTAAGCCATGCAACTTCTTCAGTTTCTACCTACAACTTGCTTGGTTTTTAGGGCTCACTCAGCACTAATTTCAGCATTGCAGAGTTACTCATCATCATAATATATATGAACAAGCACAGAAACAATTTGAATCTCCAGGGACTCCTTAGCCTTATATTCTTAACATTATTAAAACTATTATTTTAAGTATCACTTTAGTTTTTTCTTATTTTTTAAAATGTAGTTACTCATTCTCTCACCATGTAAAAATTTATTTTTGAGATGGAGTCTTGCTCTGTCGCTAGGCTGGAGTGCAGTGGCGCGATCTTGGCTCACTGCAACCTCCATCTCCCGGGTTCAAGCGATTCTCCTGCCTCAGTCTCCCGAGTAGCTGGGATTACAGGCGCATGCCACCACGCTCTGCTAATTTTTGTATTTTTAGTAGAGACAGGGTTTTACCATGTTGGCCAGTGTGGTGTCGATCTTTTGACCTTGTGATCCGCCTGCCTTGGCCTCTCCCAAAGTGCTGGGATTTATAGGCATGAGCAAAAATTTTAAAATGTACACAGAGACTAGGTAAATATGTAATGATATATGAAAAGGTTTTCTAAAAAAGTGATATGAAAACATTTTTACCATTGGGAATAGAAATACATAAGCTCTAAGACAGGGAGATTTGGGGATAACCAGGCAAAGATGCAAATGGAGACCTTTGTAGGAAGGTTATGTCTAGAGGATGACTGTGATAGGCTCTCAGGGGTCTTTCTTTAAGAGAAGTGTACCTCCACCCACTCACACCCGGCTGGAAATGAGGTTGGCAGATAAATCTTGCACTATTTTATCTGCCATCTTCCACCCTTCCAGAGGGAAGACGTGAAAGGCTCCATTTAAAGCAGTATGTATATTAGGATATATACTTAGGAGTGAAAGGCCAAGATTTCAACTAGTCCTATGGTTCTCATCTGCAGGTAATTTTGCCACCCACTCCAGGACACATTCAGCAATGTTTGGAGACATTTGTGATTATCATTGCTGGAGAATAAAAGTTGCTACAGGCATCTAGTTGGGAGAAGCCAAAGATGTTCTTAAACATTCTACCGTGGATAACTACAACAAGCTTCCTATAGTAAAGAATTATCCAAACTAGGCTAGACTGAATCAGCCTAAAGAAGCAAACCCAGTTTTCCTAGAAAAGGGACTAGGAAAGGGATTAAACTGCCCGGAGAAATTCTCACTATAGCCTATAGGTTTCTCTTTCCTCCACTTCCTAGACCAGTGTTTTTAAAAGTGTGATCCATGAATCATCTGCATTAGGAACATTTAGGAATAAAATACAAATTCCTGATCCCTTCTCAGAGCTGAGTTTCAGAACTATGGATTTCAGGAATCTCCATTTTGGTTGGCTATCCATGTGATTCATTTACAGAGTGAAATGTGACAATCACTATTTCGCTTCTATTGAGGTTATTCCTTTCTGTATTTTCAACTATCCCCTCTCTGTCAGTGACTCCTCCAGGACTCCGAGTGACAAAAGAATGCAATCTTGATGAGAGCAGATACCTTGGCTGGTTGCTCACTGCTGTTATGTCAAGCACCTTGCTTGGGGTAGACATGATATAAGAACTGGAGGGCACCAGTATTATCCAAAAGACTATATTGTCTTTTGTGGGCAGAGAAGATAACAAAAAATACCTACTCATTTATTTAGTACACCTGCATTCTGGACTCTGTGCTAAATGTATCATGCACATCAATACCATTAATCCTAATAATAACTCAATGAAGTAGATACTAATATCATTTTCCCTTTATCGCTGAGAAAATGGGACTCAGAGAGGTGAAGCAACTTGCTCAGGTCATAGAGCCAGCTATTGAAAGTCAGCATTCAGTTCTTGTTCCACTTAATGGAGGGCATACACTTGTAAGAACTGCACCCCAAGCCTAACTCTTCCCCATGCTTTTCAGATTCCTCATAAGATGGGAATCATTGTACCAGTCAAAGCCTTCATTGGCAGCTTCTATCTGCCAGTATAACTCAGCAAGAGAAGGCTACTGGGAAACAAAGTCCTCCACCTCCCAGAAAAGCTGGTATTCTGTAGGCAGGAGTTACCTATCTTAATTCCCTCAAAAACATAGAAAAAAGCCTTTTAAACTGTTTGCAGAGCAACTAAATATGAGTTTTGAGTTTCAAAAAACTACAAAGAATAGGTTTTCTATAAGGTGTAAGGAAGGGATCCAATTTCAGCTTTCTGCATACGGTTAGGGAATCCTTTCCCCATTTCTTGTTTTTGTCAGGTTTGTCAAAGATCAGATGGTTGTAGATGTGTGGTGTTATTTCTGAGGCCTCTGTTCTGATCCATTGGTTTATATCTCTGGTTTGGTACCAGTACCATGCTATTTTTGTTACTGTAGCCTTGTAGTATAGTTTGAGGTGAGGTAGCGTGATGCCTCCAGCTTTGTTCTTTTGGCTTAGGATTGTCTTGGCTACGTGGGCTCTTTTTTGGTTCCACATGAAATTTAAAGTGTTTTTTTTTTTTTTTCCAATTATGTGAAGAAGGTCAATGGTAGCTTGATGGAGACAGCATTGAATCTATAAATTACTTTGAGTAGTATGGCCATTTTCACGATATTCATTCTTCCTATCCATAAGCATGGAATGTTCTTCCATTTGTTTGTATCCTCTTTTATTTCATTGAGGAGTGGCTTGTAGTTCTCCTTGAAGAGGTTCTTCATATCCCTTGTAAGTTGGATTCCTAGGTATTTTATTCTCTTTGTAGCAATTGTGAATGGGAGTTCACTCATGATTTGACTCTCTGTTTGTCTGTTATTGGTATATAGGAATGCTTGTGATTTTTGTACATTAATTTTGTATCCTGAGATTTTGCTGAAGTTGCTTAAGGAGATTTGGGGCTGAGACGATGGATTAAAGACTTAAACATTAAAACTATAAAAACCCTAGAAGAAAACCTAGGCAATACCATTCAGGACATAGGCATGGGCAAAGACTTAATGACCAAAACACCAAAAGCAATAGCAACAAAAGCCAAAATAGATAAATGGGATCCAATTAAATTAATGAGCTTCTGCACAGCAAAAGAAACTATCATCAGAGTGAACAGGTAACCTACAGAATGGAGAAAATTTTTGCAATCTATCCCTCTGACAAAGGGCTAATATTCAGAATCTACAAAGAACTTACATTTTCAAGAAAATCAAACAACCCCATCAAAAAGTGGGCCAAGAATATGAAAAGACACTTCTCTAAAGGAAGACATTTATGCAGCCAACAAACATATGAAATAATGCTCATCATCACTGGTCATTACAGAAATGCAAGTCAAAGCCACAATGAGATACCATCTCACACAAGTTAGAATGGCGATCATTAAAAAGTCAGAAAACAACAGATGCTGGAGAGGATGTCGAGAAATAGGATTGCTTTTACACCGTTGGTGGGAGTGTAAATTAGTTCAACCATTGTGGAAGACAGTGTGGCGATTCCTCAAGGATCTAGAACTAGAAATATCATTTGACCCAGCAATCCCCTTACTGGGTAAATAACTAAAGGATTATAAATCATTCTACTATAAAGATACACACACACATATGTTTATGGAGGCACTGTTCACAATAGCAAAGACTTGGAATCAACCCAAATGCCCAACAATGATAGACTGGATAAAGAAAATCTGGCACATATACACCTTGGAATACTATGCAGCCTTAAAAAAGGATGAGTTCATGTCCTTTACAGGGACATGGATGAAGTTGGAAACCATCATTCTCAGCAAACTATCACAAGAACAGAAAACCAAACACCACATGTTCTCACTCATAAGTGGGAGTTGAACAATGAGAACACATGGACATAGGGAAGGGAACATCACATAGTGGGGCCTTTCATGGGGGTCGGGTCTTGGGGGAGGGGTAGCATTAGGAGAAATACCTAATGTAGATGACAGGTTGATGGGTGCAGCAAACCACCATGGCATATGTATACCTATGTAACAAACCTGCATGTTCCGCACATGTACTGCAGAACTTAAAGTATAATAATAAAAAACCAAAATAGGTTTTGATTTCCATCCCCAAATTCTTGCTTACTTCAAATCGAATCTCATAAGGGAAATTTAATCCTTATTCTTAGCATCCTGTCTTGGTTGCTCATCTAATATTCATTTGCCCTTCTCTTTACTTAGTGGCATCTCAATTTTAATCAGGGCAGCAATGTACCTAGCTAAAACATTGTGTTTACCAGTCTCTCTTGCAGCAAACCATATGCATGGTGATGAAAGTGGATATGGAAGAAGGGCAGAAGGGTGGATGTTTCTAGGAAGGAGGGTGACTAACATAGCTAGGAAGCACCTGATTTACCCCTCTCACCTCTTCTTCCAACATGAAAATTGGAAAGATGGAACACTAGCAGTAATCTTAGACCAAAAGATGAACTTGAGAACAGATGGGCCATAAAGTTAGGAGGTGCCAAAGTCCTTGATGACTCTGTGTTCACTTTATTCTCCCTGAACTACAGACAGATATATTCCATGTGAGAGAAATAACTCTATTTGCGTGTTTCATCATTTGTAGTTGAATCTAAATTAATAAAAGTCTATATACAAATTTTTAATACAATAGTGGGCATTAAATATTTAGTAGACTTAATTTAAAATATTTCATATTTAAATATAATTATATAATAATTTATATGTCATAACCTTTGCATAAGGGGGCAAATGCAACCAACCATGTTACTTTTAAATTTCTATTTACAATAAATTACTAATTTGATTCATTTAGCTTTTGGGAAAAAACTCTGTAGGTTTCCGTGGCATAATCTTTTCTTAAAAGGGGTTTATATAATATATCCAAAAATTTAACAGAGTAAATTATAAAGGCATTAAGTTAGCTAGAAAAATAATTGCATTTAATTGTTTGATTTTTGGCCCCAAATCCTAGGTAAACAGTGTACTTTGAAATCTAGCATTTGAAGTCAGACACTTTCACGTAGAAATAAATGAATGGAAGTATGAAGGAATGATAGATTTCAAAATCAATTATTGAGATTTTTGGGGTGTGATACCTCACTACAATGGAAGGAGGGATGATAAAGAAGTTAATGTATTAAGCATAGATTATGTGTTCATTATGCAGGGAACCAGGGAATAAAGAACATTCGAACATATTCCCATTATAACTAGCTTACAGACTAGTTGAGAGAAATATAATGACATTAAAGTGTCATACAAGAAATGACAGAAAAATACACCATGCTGTTGGAGAACATCAAAGAAGTCTTCTGAAGCACTACTGTATACCAATCACTGACTTTGTGACCTTCAGAGGATTTCAGAAGTTTCTGAACAGAGCATAATTGAAAAAACTATCTCATAGTGCATTTTAAATGCTTCATGCAATGCCTGGCGCATACTAATCCTTCAGTTTATCTTAATATAACTGTTGATATTTTGAATATTTACCATGAGCAATTATCTCTCTGAGTAGCTATCACTATTCTAATAAAAATCTATCACTATTCTAATAAAAAGCAAAAGCCCAGGGAGGTTAAGAATGTTGCCCAGTTTCATCAATTATAAAAGAGAGAGTTGGTTTCCAAATTCACACCTAATGGCAATATCGTTCTTATAATTTTAACACTATTTAACTTACATTCTTCAGATCTGTAACAATCAAAACCACGTAACTGCTGCTGTTCTCTGCTTGGTATTTAGTTAAGTAAAAGAGTAGGTCTTGAGATAAATAATTTTGCCTGGAACATCTTTTTAGAACCACCCAAGGTTGTATTTGCTTTAGCTGGTGTAAGAAGGACAATGACAGAGCCACAGATCATTGGCAAGAGATATCTGTAAGAGCTAAAAATAACTAGATATCTAGATCTAGATCTATAGATATCTAGATCTATATAGATCTCTGAGATATCTAGATCTATCTAGATATCTAGAGATTTAATAGTATCACTGATTATTTATATGCAATAACCATCTTTTAGTTCTCATGCTTAATCGCAATTTAAACCAATTTTCTTGAGAATATTCTTTTATTACCCTTAACTCCTATTTTTTCCAAAATCTTTTTAATAATATGATACTTCAATTATTTTACTCTGAAACTGCTTCTAAGAACATAGAAACAGAATGAGTCAGTTCTGTTGCCTTGCAGGGATTCTAAAACTTTGGTATGAAAATGAATCACCTGGTGTGTGTCGGGGAGTGGGATGGGGTAGTTAATTATGAACTCCAAGAACCTACTCCCTACCATTCCTGATTCAAGAAGTTTGCAACATGGCCCAGGATCCTGCATTTTAATAGTCTCCCCCAAACTCCCTGCTTAGCTGGCATGCAGATAATCCTGATCATTTATCAATACTACTTATTAAAATCAGCATGAGTCAGAAGAATTTCTTTGATATCCAGCACCAACCTCACATTTTTTACTTTTCTCCATCTTTCCAGCCCTCTAGGACCTTTTTAGGTCCAGTTATCCTGGAATACTTATATACCTCAATGCTATGAATATTTCGTTTCTTTTCTGAGATATTCCTCCCTCTCCTTCCACCTGGAAAACTCCTATTCAGTTATGTGTGAAGGCTCAAAAAAAAAAAAAAAAAAAGTCACACCCCTCTATCGTTTTCTACAAAAACGGTCATAATATGTATTCTTTTAAAGTGATTATTATAATCATAGTTACTAGTGCATGTGCTTGTTTTCCATTCTTATTCTATGAATCCATCATATATAGAATAGGGAATATCCCATATTACATACTCAATGAATTTGTTGAATTATAGCTGTGACTGATGCTTTATTTCTAAAATGACCTCCGGTGACACTTAGGAGGAAGAAAGAATAGTTATCATCTTCATCATTATTCTCTTGAAATAAACATAATCTAACTTCTGCTTGACCTTTTTTTTTTTTTAAAAGAAACTAGTGTTAGGAAAGTATTTCTTGCTTTGTTAAACTACCTCTGATCATACTACTTCACCATTCCCAAACAGAAAAATATAGTCTTTGAAAGTGATTTCCTGAGAAAACAAATTCTAGAAGCTAATTCTGATGTCACAATAGGAAATTAGAAGCCATGTCACTGGATGATCTAAACTGAGTCCTTGTTTACTTACTAAGTTCTTAGAATCTGGTAAAGGGGCAAGGTGACAGCAGTTCTAATTGTGGAATTCCAGTCTTTTAGAATGGCTAAGGTAATAATTTGGAAGAGATTTGAATGGCAAGAAATACAAAAACAGTTTTCTCTACGTGAGGCAAAATATCCACTGCAAATCATCTGCGAATCTACAGCAACAGAGAGGCTTTCAAATGTAAGTGTTCTTCGTAAATGTAAATAGATCATGCCCAAATCAATAACCTATTTCCAAGAGTATATGGGAAGAAGACTTGCATAATCATGTTCAGTTTTACTTAGTGTTAAAACCTTGTCAGTGTTGGCTGTTAAAGGGTGGAGAAACTGATGTTATTCTTGCTTAGTGCCCAAGGAAACTGCTTCATAAAATCATCTTGGTTACATGGATTCTCATTAGCTGATGTGGACATTTCCATCACCATCTGACATTTCTAAATCTGTTAATGATACCCCCAAATAATGATCCCTTTCTGCTTTTATCACAATATCAGAATATCTCCAAGCTAGAGTCTTCCTCTTTCCTTCCTCTGCCATTTATGTATTTGTCTTCCATAGTTGTGACTGTGAGTGATCATGTGGAGTTTTGTGTAACTGACTAAACACCTGCCTGATTATATCTTTATAATTACTCAATTAACTCACTTGCTGCCTCCTCAATTCTTCCAAAGACGTGTATCTCATCTAGTACAGTCAGCATATGATTTAGGGGAAAAGGGATCAGATAAAGTATGAGGTTGAACTATAAGCAATACATTTTGACACATGTTATGTCTGAACACAAGATATCTTCAGCTCCATTTACAATTCTGTGGTCTTGAAGACCTGGAACAATTCCCTGTCCTTTTTATATACAATAACACAAAAATCGAAACCATTCTGTTCTCAGCTAGCTAAAAGTATCAGCTTGTTATAAGACTCCCCAGTGCAATCCAGCCCACCCAGGCCACAGGGATATTTATTTTGGCACTTACTGTATTCACTTCTAAGTTGGCACTTGGCACACGTATAGACTCCCCAAAGAGGCTGCACATTCCTCAAATTCAAGAGCAAGGCTTTACACTTTTTTTTAGCCCCCATAGTACATAATTCCATACTCACCAATTCCCTACTCACCCACCCTTCCAAAACCACATGAGATTTCCTGCAATGTAACATAGGTAATTTAAAACTTTGAAGCCCCTGTAAGATCAGCTACATCTATTACCCAGTAAATGTTTTTTACATCCCCATTAATAACACAAAAGTATGGAGTTAAAACATGAATCGGGCCGGGCGCGGTGGCTCAAGCCTGTAATCCCAGCACTTTGGGAGGCCGAGACGGGCGGATCACGAGGTCAGGAGATCGAGACCATCCTGGCTAACATGGTGAAACCCCGTCTCTACTAAAAAATACAAAAAACTAGCCGGGGGAGGTGGCAGGCGCCTGTAGTCCCAGCTACTCGGGAGGCTGAGGCAGGAGAATGGCGTAAACCCGGGAGGTGGAGCTTGCAGTGAGCTGAGATCTGGCCACTGCACTCCAGCCCGGGAGACAGAGCGAGACTCCGTCTCAAAAAAAAAAAAAAAAAAACATGAATCGGTCTTCCAAAATCACTATGTAGCTGTCTATCATGGATTCTGCCTCTCTTCATATATCAATTTATATATAACTTTCTGTGTGGTTTAGATTTAGCAGATTAATCCAATGATTTTGTCTATTTAAAAGAAATGGCTCAGTCACATATATTATTAACCAAATAGCATTATATCAGATAGGCAGCACATTTTAAAACCTTGTTTCCATTGAATGTTTTTTTCTGGGTTTAATAATTGTATGCACAAAATAAAAACTATATTTTATCAACTATTCAATTATTTTCCCATAAACCATTTCTTCAATAATATACCATAAAACCATAGAATTTTAGAGCAGGGATGCATTAGAATATCTCTTTTTGATCATCTACCATCATTTTACAGATGAGGAAAACTGAGGCCCTAGAGATCTGAGTAATTTACTTAGAGTTACCTAACAAGTCAAGCACAGTGATAGAACTAGCATACTAAGTGTTCAGACCCTAAATTAATGCAACTTCCATTCCATTTCACTGTCTCCTTTAGAGCACAATATATGTATGTAGTTTAAAATTAAACTTTTAATACATACAAAATGAATTTTAAAAAACACTGAACATCACTATAAATGAAACATGCACATGAAGATAAATAAGTGCATGCACAACGCATTCCATGATAGACTCTCTGAATTTGCACAAGCGCACAACACAACCGTTCTTAACTCACGAAGTTTAAAGATGATTGTGTCCCAAGGGTTTGAAAATATGAGCATTTCTTACCTGGCAGCTGTATGAGGGGTTGATAAAAGACATTAAAAACTTGAACTATGATTAGACATCAGATTTTTCTGGCACTGAAGGTTTGCTTCTACCTGGGTTTCAGGGGTCTAGTACTTTTAATGGAAGGTAGGTCAGAGACTTGAGAGGGATAAGCCAACATATAAGACATTGGCATTATTGCCCACATTGCAATACTAGATTGCCTACAGGTGACTGTCATCAAAATC
Organism: Colobus angolensis palliatus; assembly: GCF_000951035.1. NCBI lineage: Eukaryota > Metazoa > Chordata > Mammalia > Primates > Cercopithecidae > Colobus > Colobus angolensis. Next base: position 1,599,886 of record NW_012112919.1, on the reverse strand, counting down.
TTCCTATTGGCCAGTTATGGCCCTACCTTTCTTTATCAGGCCTGAAATCTTTACCATTATAGTCACTTATTTAGGTTAGAAAACTTAGGTATCAAATAACTTCAAAACTCATTCCCCAACCCCAGGGTACTAAAGAGGGCCAGATCAGCTATAGTGCTTTTAAATATAAAAGCGTATAACTTTGGGGGACAGGGATTTATGCATAACAAAGAAGCTATTGATGAGACAGAAAGGACTTTTCATTTTAAACTGAAACCAATTCTCCAACACAAGTATTCATCATGGCTAGCTAACCAGGGATGTATATTTTGGAAAAAAAAAAAAGAATGATACCCTCTTTACATATTTTATAATACTCATAATCCACACCAGGATGCTTTCATCCCATCCTATGAAAAAGAACAGGGTTTCACATTCTGATGGTCAAACCCTTGCAAGAATACCCACCCCAGTGCTTTGATATCCCTTAAAGAGTCAACCACCTCCATGAACTCCCTTTACCCTTTTATACAAAAGTTTGCATCTTGACAGTTTTAATAAGTACCCAGGAGAGAACAAGGAAAGAAGTGGAGAAAAGTGTCCACTCCAGTTGATCTTTTCTTTCTAAATACTAAGGCATATACAAGAACTAATCAGTAATATAATAGAAACCCAAATGAAACAACAACAGCTTTTCATAGCTCTTAACTACCAAGAGACCCTATGAAACAGCATCAGTGTTATGACGTGCAACAACAAAAACGGGTAGTAAATCTGGCTGTGACACCTTGAAATGGCTGTGACCTCTTAAACTTGCAGGAGTTGTAACTTTTTTCAAAAAATCACCATTTTAGTCACTGCATTAGAAGGCTTTTATTTGTTAACACCCAAAGTATTTGTTGATAATCCTCATGTATCATCCTCATGTACATTTTAACCTCCATGATTTTAGAAGGGGCCACTGATTCTCATGGCAAACATCAGTAAAGGATATTTCATGACCCTCAAATCTTCCAAACAAAGAATACATCCTTCTGACTAGCCTTCCTTAGAGAAGCTCACAAAGAGATTATAGAATGGATTCATTCCACATATGCCATGACTTTCAGTCCCAATGGGAAGAAAGACTGAGAAATAAAGAAATAAAAATACCATTTTCACTTCTCAAATTTAGATCACAATTGAAGAATATATCTGTGCTGTGGAATTTCTGACCCACATAAAGAATAAATAGGTCCTTTGCCCAAATTTGGTTAATATTAAGAGGCCTTAAGTGGACACATTTTCATTTCCCTAAAATCCAATCCCCCCTGCCTTCAGAATTCATGATTACAATGAAAGACATTAGATTAGAAAGTCAAGTTACTCACCATGGAGGAATCACTGCTTCCACTCCCGATCGGAGCTCCCTCAGCACAGGTTGGGAGGTGGGTAGAAAGTTGACTAGCCCTGCCCCCATCTATGACATCACAATCTACCTCATAAAAGGTAGTGAAAGTGCTCTGAACTCCTGTCTGATTTCCGAGAGATACAGAAAAGAGAGAGTGAGAGAGAGCGCAAAAGAAAAAAAAAAATGTACCCTACTTGGGAAGGGATTAGGGAAGTGGAAGAGGGAGTGGGTAATTGGTAAAAAAGAGGTATATGAAGGAATTACGTGCTGAAAGAGATATACACATGGGCTTTCTTGACATTAAGCAGGCTAGCCATTTGGATTTCTCATTGGCTCTTGAACAGATAAAGGAACCATGTGGGAGGAGAATGAAGATGCACTCTGCCTTGTCAGGCATTGTAAGGGACCACTGTAGTGGCACTCAAAGGGGCTGAATCCCCTCTTTAAAGTGTTGAAGATCACCAAGAGAGAAGGCAAGGGCTGTAGCTCTTAAAGCCTGGAATGGTATGTGGGGATCCCTGATGTCTTTTTTGGAAGTTCCATTGCCCTGCTGTGTGACCTTCCTTAAGCCTTTGGCCTCTGCACATCCAACCTCTGCACATGGTCCTCTGCTAAAGGGATACTTACCTCTTTCACTGGGATCACTGAAGGACTAATGCATTCATTGTTGCTACAATTGCAACTTTTTTGACTCTTCCTTTTAACCCAAGGATGGATTGTGTGAGGGGCATAATTTAAAGGATAAGCCAACAACCAATGCCCTTTTCTACTTTTAGAATCCTTTCATAAGATTCTTTCAATATAGAACATTATTGACAATCTTGAAGTTTTTCTGTGTGTATCAAATATATAACTAGAAGGAGTAGTTATAGTTCATCTTCAGAACTGTACAAAAAAATCAAATGGGAAGTTTTCTGCAGTCATAAAAAAATGCACTGTCACTCTCAGAGGTCAAGTTACATGACCCAGTGATGTCAACTGACCAAAATGTTTTTGTATTCGACGATTTCTGCTATAGTCACAGCTTTATTTACCAGTCCAGTTTTCACAGTAAACAAGAAAAGGCGTGAGAATAGTATGTGGAGCACTATTTTTTTCAAATGAAAATTTAGGAGTTTAAAAACAGAATACTCAAAGTTATTGATTACGGCAAAACAAAAGCAACAGACACTATTGAAGAGCAGGCACATCCTGAAACCATCCACAAAAAAGTCAGGCCTTCATCTGCCTAGCGGAATACATGAAAAGTTAAACCATCTCTTTCCACAGAAAAAAAATGAGGAAACCCAGACATTCAAAACAATAGCTTGCAAATTATGGCATCATAAATGGGTAAAAAACCAAAGCCTGTTTCTATACACAAATAAACAAAAGTCTTAATTTGGGATTTTTCTGTTTTAAGTCAATATAATTCTATTTCTAAGCCAGTCATTCTTAGCGTACTAAATACATTAGTGTATTACAATAATTGCAATTTAAAATTAAGCAAAATTGGCAGATTTAGAGAGCAGTTTGAAACACAGAAGCTACTAAATTCAAGCTGATTGTGGATTTAGCAACATCACGTCCATTTTTCACTTCAAAATAAATGTTAGAGACACTTAAAGAATGTCTTTAAAGAATTAAAGTCAAAAGAAAAGAAAAAAGTCTTGCATATAAAAAGATGGGTGTTTTGCCTATATTTGACTTTTTCTGTATTTAACAGAGGAGGCAATGATACTCTGCATATATTTTCCTTGCTGTATCATTTATTGTTTTTATTTTCAGCAACTCTAAGTCTAAATTCAAATTCTATATTCTATATTTTTGTGAGAGATTTTACAATTAATGGCCCTATGACGTTTTTTCTCTCCACTTTTACATATTGGATCATTGACTAGTTGGCTTATCTTTGATTTTTTTTATAACAGTCTCATTTGGTTTACAAGTTAGGGATCTTCTGATTTTCCCATTGTAGGAAATAAATTAGTCATTTACCACAATTTCTCAGTTTTAAAAATTATTACTTATTAGAAACCTATTTGGATCATCTCATAAAAAGTTTAGAAGTCATTAAGATTAATGATGCAATTGTCCATTCTTCCAATAAACACCTTAAGTTTTTACTACCCAACACAGATGATACAATTCTCTCAGCATTAAGATATTAAAAATGGAGTCAAACACTTTTAAAATATTGAAATAAAACACACTGAACTTAGACTGTCTCTTGGCATTTCTTATAATTGTCTATTGTCTCTTTGGAAATGGAGCATGACTTCAGGAACCCAATGCAAAACTAGGCTGCATCAAAAGGATGCAGAGTGGTCAACTGTGCTGACCTCTTACATGAATTTAGTATGATTGATTGTGATATTATAATAATGCCTTTATTTATGATATTAGTTAAAGTAATAAAACTGTCTTTGATATAGAATGCAATGCCAGGATTAGATAATTTCCAAATCTTAGGATCTAGCCTCTTGACAGTTTTCATGAAAACTAAGTTCTACTCCAACTGTAGATTAACGGCATACTTCCCATGGTATTTCAGAAATGGTTAAGTAGCCCTGTAAGACAAGATATGAAGTGTTTGCAAGATTTCAGTAGTCAAGACTCCATTATTATAGTCACGATTATAATTTCACTCTGACCAGACAGATGTAGGGCTGGTCTCAAATTTATGTTTGAGGTTAAAAAAAAAAAGTTGTTTAGCTTCTTAGCACAGAAGATTGAGAAAAGTCAGGTGGAATAAAATGTGCATTCCAAAAGAACAATCTGCAGATGCATTCATCATGGAAGACATGGTCAGGCATTTTTTTCATGTAAGTTGACCAAAATGTTATAATTGAAGAGAAATACCTCAGTATGAGGGGCTCCAATAAATGTGGATAGCAGCAGATTCGAATTGGAAGTTCTCAGATAAAGAGATGTTTTGATTTTGTTTTATGGTAGTGTCTCACATACAGAAATTTGGGCTGACAAACATACATGGTTCTTAAAAGACGATGTTGACCATAACTTCTCCGGTCTATTCTCAGTTGCAAAAGAGATTTACCAAAGAAAATGGATGAAAGAGGTCAAGAGACAGGATGCTCTGATTTGACAGGACATCTAGCCAGAGTTCCAGTCAATTTCATTATCAGCAAGACATCTGCACAGATGAAGGTATTCAGAGAAAAGTAATAAAACAAGATACAGTATTGATGATAAAAAGTTTAAAAGTCTAAATTAAGAAAGCTTGCCTTCAAGAAAATAGAATTAGGATGAAGTATTTGAAATATATTTATAGCCCAGAAGGAAAATTACTATTTAAGATAGAGTAAGACAGTGTGTTCTGATGCAGTAAAAGAAATCTGAACAAAGAAACTCCACATTGCCCATCCGAAACCTTTCTTACTTGTAAGATACATGGGCTATAAAGTGGCACATATTTCTCTTCTAAGGGCTGCACTCAAGGCCATATTTTATAAATGATTTAAATTAGGCTGGAAAAAGCACTTGACAAAATAATCTGCAGGGACAGAATGTAGACGACAGTAAGTTAAACACACTTTTATTTCTAGAATATAGTAAACCAAGAAAACAATGAATGCACAGAGATAGCCATCAACAATACTCTGCTATTCTAGCTGAAAACCCTATTTCAGTAAGCTGAGAAACTAAATGGAAAAAACAAACATAGACTATACAGTCTAATAAAAACACAATGGACAGAAAAATTTATCCTTTTCATGAAAATTATTTGGTATTAGAGATAAAGAGACTTTAAATTCCCCAACTCAACCAAAATATATCACCATGCCTTTTACATAGTAGGGATGCAATAGAAATGTTGAATCAAGTGAATTAGAAAATATTCTTATGTGAACAAGAACTAAATGCAACTCTTTGAATCTCTGTTTGCCATTGGAAATTAGAAACAACTTACAGAAACACTGATCTATTTTAAGAAAAATATTATTGTCAAAATGTTATCAAAACTAGTGCTGAATAAAAATATCCTGACTCTGTTTTGCTGTGGATTCTATCTTCTTTATTTTTAACCAGCTAAGGTAATGGAAAGATGTGTAAAATCAATGACAAAATCCCCAGATAATCTTAGCATATGATTTTAATATCCATTCTCTTTTACCTCTTCATATTATATCACCTTGTTCACATATCAACTTTTTTCTTCAACAGACTTCAGTCCAGGAATTCTTGGGGTAAGCCCCAGGAGAAACAAGGAAAAAAAATCACAATGGATTTAAGTAACCAATTCTAAATAATCTGTTTCTTGACTAGAGCTGAAAAATTCAAGTGTTTACAGGGTTTGAATTTACAGACACCATTTCTAAATAAAGGTCTTCACTCAACACTTTGTCTTCCCATAATTATTTGGTTCAATGTCAGGAAACAGGTTATGTCTGGATTTGCTCTTACAGATCCAAAACTGGTTCAAAACTGGGGAGAGGGTGGCTTTTAAGATACTTCTCAAAACAATAATTATTTGAAACATCATTTGAAGTAGTATTTTAAAATTATTTTTTAAGAAATCAGACCATTCTCATATACGAACAAGTAATCAAAATTAGGATATGTCTTATGGGGAAGCTTTATAAAATAGTACTTCTTAAATAGCTGTGTCTGGGTTTTGCAGATATTCCAAGACACAGTCATCCCTTGGTATCCATGGGGGATTGGTTCTAGGACCCTAGCAGATACCAGAATTCAAGGATGCTCAAGTCTCTGATATAAAATGTCATAGTATTTACATGTAACCTACAACACATCCTCCTGTATAGTTTAAATCCTCTCGAGATTACTTATACCTATTATAATGCAAATGTTATATAAATATTATATAAATACTATATTGTGTTTTATCTGTACTATTTTTATTGCTGTATTGTTACTTTTGTTTTTTTCCAAATATCTTCAATCGCAGGTTGGAAGCATTCTCAGATATAGAACTCACAGATACAGAAGGCCAACTGTATATGCAATCACCTCCCCTCATCCAGGTGCCTCCCTTGTGTCCAATTTCCAAGTTTTCACAAAGTATTACTGCTAATTGGCTACTAAATCATTCTCTGAACATTACCTGTAATCTAAGGTGTTAATTGATAATAAATTAAGTTGTCAGTTATTTACTTTTCTTCTTTTAATTAGAGCATCTCAAAACTTAAAAATTCTAAGACCCAAAGGAATGAAATTTTGCTGATTGAATGACAAGTAATGGCACTGATATCTCAGGGCACACTCTTCTTAAAGCTACTAACTTCTACTCTTACAAGCAGTAATGCCCCCAAACTAAAACAGAAATTACTCCTCAGCCCACAAGTTTAGGTGTCACAATCAAATCAATCCATAGAGTAGATCGAAGTAAGGTCAATCCACATCTCCAGGTAAGGTAAGAAGAGTTACTTGCTTGATTTGCTTCCTAGCTTTGCCACAACACGGTATGTTTTCTTATTCTAAAATGAGTACATTGGAACATAATATTTCTCTATGCATTCAACAATTCCATTAGATAACCAACTGCTTTAATTACATCAATGAATAACTGATATTTTTAAATGGCCATAAGTGATAATACTGGTAAGTTTAGGGTGACCATCACAGAAAATGTAACTGAAGAGCCACTTCCTGTAGTGGAGCAGTATACCAGACTCCTTTGTACAGGACTGTTTGAATTCAGAGAACATATACAGGTGCAGTGCAAAAGACACAAAGCTTTCCATGATGCCCAGCACCCAAAGAAACTTTTACTTTTCTTATTAAAATTCCTATTAATTTCCCATTTCTTCCAAAAATAACAGTCTTGAATTGGTAAACTGTCACTTTTAAAACTCTGGGGAAATGAATGTTCAGTGAAAAACCATATAAAAGTTATTTCCCTCTGAGGGTGTCTATAATTTAGGTTGTGCAGAAATCAATGACCATTCATACTGGTATGAATGTAACTAAGGAAGGCATGATGCAGGAATCAGAATTTAAATGGTACTAGTTTCACTATCAACATATTGGGGAACAGGTTTTGGGGAAAATATGGAATTATGCAACAACTCATTTTACTAGCAAAGTATATTCAAATAACTACTGCCATTCTGTAAATGGTAACGACTCATTTCATTTTCTTAGTCACAATTTCTCTACTATGCCTAACATCCAGATTTACAATCTGAGGTTTGTTTTTATCTTACTCTCTCTAGGTTTGGACGCTGCAACTTTTCCTATGTAAGGGAAGGTCCTTTAAGCATGGAAGGTCTGTATAAAATTATTTTGAACTGTTATGAATTCCTAGAACACATACCCTTTTGTTCAAATGAAATACTAACATGCTTTCCAAACCGAAATTGAAATAGCTAGCACTTTAGATTTTTTCCATTACTGTTACACTTTGATCCATGGAGATCATGAAGAATTGACTATAGACAAAATAGAAGACATAAAAATTAAGAAAAAAAGGTTGCTTAATGCACAGGTCTACACAATTAGATGCAATTCTTGTTTCAATGGCTGTTTTAGCTCATTACAAAATACTGGCACTTTTTAAAAATAAAAAGGAATATATAGCTCTTCAAATAAAATGTAATTATCATCTCAACAAACCATATATATATTGTACAAAATATATCCCACATTTTCTTTTCCCTAATTTGTATTGGATCAGATAGTGTATAGTTACCAATCTTGTTCAGTTCCTGCCTACTTCACTAAGGTTTGTTGAGAGTGTAAGAGTAAATATCAAATCAGTTGTGCTCCGTGTTTGTATGAACATATGCATCTTTGAAGATATGCCAGTGTCAGGTAGAATTGATTTTAATATTATCAGTTTCCAACATTTTTAGGAATGTATTACCTATACCATGAATATTCATGTTGATTATAATTAGAGTCCAATTTTTAAAAATAATGTGAAACATGGGCAATAAGAATTACTGTAATTGACCCCTCAGTCTCCAGTGTTCTCTACCAGTTCAAATCCTACCAGTGTCACAAGAATAACTTGTTCACCTTGCCAAACCTCTCCCCTAAACCCAATTGAGAGGCATTCAGATTTGGAAAAGAGATATTTAAATGGCAAAGAACAAAAGTACATATTAGGGCAAGCTTCTCAGTCTCTCAGGAATAGGTCAGTAATTCATTCCTTCAGCCCAAGGACTTAAGCAACTAGCATTCCTCACCTCCAAACTTGATTCAAATATTTTGTTAATATAAAGACATTTATATGTAATAAAATCTATTAAAATTTGTACCATTTTTGTGTACATTTGGCCATAAATTACATCCTCGTCTCTCCTGAACATCGAATTCCTGATCAAAGTAGGGTTATTGCTGTTATGTTCTGACTTCATTGTTATAATGAGGCTCCTGTTATCCTTTAACTTTAAAAAACAGTTTAGGTAGGCTCTATCAGGTTTATTAGAATGTTTGATATTCAGTATGCATAATTTAAAAATCCTACATTAGTAATTCTAATTTTGTTCAGAATCATACGCAATGTATAAATCTTTTGGTAGCTACAAAATATTAAAGGTCATAGAATGATTTTTATTTTTCCAGATCCATGTATACATCTCCATTTTTAACTTTAAAGGCGCTGATTAAACCCTATGAAACCTAGCAAACAAAAATTAGTCAAAAACATGATTAAATATACAGATAATATCCATATTATGATACTGGAACACATTTGAATTCAAAATAGTATTTAAATACTAAAAAATACATTGCTTAACTTTTCTTCCATAAGATAATGCTGTCACATTTAATGGACATTATTTGCACTAAACTAATTTATGATATGTTATCCTTGACTTTCTCTTTTTTCTTTTCTTCAGCCTTCTTCCTTTATGCCTCTTCTCTTCTCTCCTCCCCGCTTTCTTTCTTTCTGCTTTCACTATTCTTTTTTTCAAAAAGCCTGTAAACTGGCTTAAGAATTTAATCAAACATTAAACTAAGCAAATAAATAAAGCGAGTTTATAGACTGTTTAATCTTCTGGAACTCAGTTACCTCTACTTTCACTTTAACAATTCTATCATATTTTTTCTTTTCCATTACTCCCTTAGTAACCAGGTTAAGCTGAATTGGCTCACACATGCATTTTCTACTTTAAGAAGAACATCACCTTTTGGTTACTGAGACAGGTTTAAGCCAATGACAAAAAAAAACCTAATTGCCAGGTAGAAAACCAATGGTATTTCTTAGATAGCAGTTGAGTGGATGAGCATACATAGGCACACATCCTGCACTGCTTTATTTCTGTAGTTCGCCATCATGATGCCTGGAGAGCTTTAGTATCCATTCTCCTCCAAGACCTGTTGAATTATCTGTCCCCACCTCTCAAGTCAAAAGCAGACACAACACAAGAGGCCTTTCTCAGTTTGTATACATAGAATCACATAAAACAAAAACACGCTGACATAAGACATAATTGTGCATTTTGCTTAACATATGTTCATCATGCCAGCATAAGACTAAAAATGTGACTCTCTGTTTTGACATCAAAATCACTTTTCTTGGCAAAATGGAAATAATATGTCCGAATCTCTTTGTTTTGGTAGAGAGGTTGACTTCTAACAAATGTAACTTTCCTGGGGGCTTTCATACATTTCAGAAAAGCCATGGCTTTGAATCCCATGTGTATAAACACAGGGAAAAAAGAAAGAAGATTTAAGTATTTCTTTTTTGATTGTACGTTAAACTATGATGGCTTCTCCTGGAAAAGAAAAAAACAGCAACTTTGCCATGCCATGTGACAAAATAAAAGGGTGTAACTTTCTTGGCAAAATCATTGAAAATGTGTGTGTATGGGGTCTCCCATTCTTGACTCTTTCAGAATTTTGAAAGCAGTCATTTGTGGCTATTTTGCACAGTAAGCATATTCATTTTTTTTTTTTTTCTCCATTGGCCATCAGTGAAGGAGCATGAAGAATAAGATGGAGGCAGAATTGGCAAAGACAGCAGACTACAGATGTAGGAGTGGCACCAAACAGCAATCAAGCTTGGAATAAATCATGAGGAAGCCAAGAGCAGGCCCATGACCGAGCATATATAGCAAACTTTTTATAATGCATTTGCCTTAGAATTATTATCAAGTTGTACAACATTCTTCTAAAAGAAGCCTTCTCCCATGCAAGGATTTATGAACTGTGCCAACAAGACTCAAAGAAGGAAACAGGCTTCTTGATGGTGTTCCCAATCTCAAACACCTCTATAAAAGCCAACAGTGCAAGTGATAAAAGCCAGTGATGGTTTGGACTACATCTAAATGAGGAAAATACAATGGCAATGAAGCTTTGGAGGCAGTGACAAACAATGGGTACTGAGAGGATGATGGAGAGCGGCTCTGCTAGTAAAAATTGCCCAGATGAGGTTGTGGAGTCTGAGATCCACAAAGATGCTTTGCGCATCCACGTAAATAATAAGATTAGAAAGTAACAAATAAAAGCACACAAGGCAAGCTGAACAAAAAGCACTCAGTTCCACAGGGGCTATATACAGATGGACATGAAAGCTGAGTGGTATGGGAAACTATACCATCAAGGCTGAAGATAAGAAAGGCAGCAAGGAAGATGCGATGATTTGATCACTTCTTGGCGAGAGAATCTTGGTAATTACCAGCTTGGCAGAAAGGACACATTGCAAGACAGATTGCTCTTGGTTGTTGAAGAATGTTGAAGCAGGATCATGTTGTAAATGCAAAGAGGTGACTGTGCTTTGGGAAGAGGCACAAAATAGCCAATTTACAGGGCTCTAGGTGGGACTGCATGAAACAGGCTTTCCAGATGGTGTCTCTATGCAAGCCAGATCAATTCTTTTCCCAGCTATGTTTTCTGCAACTCAAACAATATGGGGACAAAAATATTTGGGTTCAAGAATGATTTGTCCACATATTTTTACCAAATGGCCAAACTTCTAAATTTCCAAAAATGGCTTCAGGAAGAACTGAGCTTTGTGATTACTCGGATTTTCATAAGGTATTCACCATGCTGATAATATTATGTGCCTGTAATTACTCACTTGAAATGGTAGCATCATGTCTGACTGGGAAAAGAACTAAGGTGTCAGAGCCACAGTTCTGGACTTGCAAATAATTTGCAACAAATGGCACCCTGTGTTGAGAGAAAGGGGTTGAGGGAGGAGAAGAAGCCAAGGTGAAGAACCTCAACACATATTTGGAAATCTTGCCAAGAAATTGCAATTCTTCTAAATATTCATTGAACTTATTTCTAGGAATTTGACAAAAATGGACTAGATAATTATATTTTCATGAGAAACGAAACACTGGAGTGATTGAGCAAAGAATATATAATTGTTAGTGTTCGACAATTATGTTAGTTTTTGGCAACAGCACATCAACCTGTATTAAACTCAAACATCTTCTGGCTTTCAAGGGTTACTGATAACCTAGTATGCATTGGAACCTGATGAATGAATTCCTATTGTTTTCATCGTCTCTAACATGTGAACACAATCCACACATAGAGAGTCTGGCTCCCGAACAGAGAATGAAAATTACTAGCACTAACAAAAGGAAGTAGACTCACAATGAGTAAATATACAAAAGCCCCAAATAATTGTAATAGTCACAGCTTGGCAATGAGTTTCCAGACTACAAAATTAGTTTTCTTGTGAAGAATGGAGATTTTACAAGGCTAGAATAAACACAGGGTAATTGGAAAATCAAATTGTTCTTTGTGAGTTATTGTAAGGTCTGGAATAATGGTGATAATATTTAAAAAAAAAAAAACCCTCCCTATAAATCACTGTAGTTTGGTGTTTTTAGCAGTACTGTTGCCAAGAATGTTTGCCTTGGAAGTACAACGGTGGGAACTTTACATTGTGAAGCCCAAGTCCAGCTTACCCCTGACACAATGAGCTCTCCTCCCAGATTCTGCACTTCTGCCTTCACCTTGCTGCAGATATTAAGCTGATGACAATACAAGGCAATTCGTTGAAGGTAGGCTAATAAATCCTGCTTACATGCTGAATCAGGACACTATAAAACATTAAAAGAGTGATCTTGATTAGTAACTATTCTTCAGTTTCTAACATTTGTTATAGAAAAGCTGCAGGAAGAAAAGGTTTCAGTGTCATATACCTTAATTACATTCATTTAACTTCACAGGCATTTTAGAAAGGCCACAGACTGTAGTTTAGAATGGTTGGTTCTACTTTAATAAAATTGTATCAGAAGAATATCGAAGATATTCCAGAAAGGCTTATTGGGACTTCTATACATGGTTGAGTATTTTTACCTGCTGTCCTCTAAACTCTAAAGAAACCTAAATATTTTACATTTTTCTTCAACTTTCACTATATGAAATGTTATTTTAATGCAGAGGACCAAAGGATACTAGAAGTAAATCACTTTGTGTGGCAGTCTCTGCCAAGCATAGGGGACAGTTTCGATCCAGTCCGTCGGCAGAAGAAAATCAATTCATTTCCTTTGATTCTTTAATAAATGTATCATTCATTTATGAAAAAGTTTATTACACTTTTTGGAATTTAATATTTATCAAACTTTAAGCAACAAAATAACGTGCCTTTAAGTGAGAGACTGAAATGGTTCATGACCACTGTAAGAAAAACAAATTTGATAGAATTATTTGAAGCCAGCTGAAAGAAGTTTGCAAGAGTAGCAACAGAGTCCTTTAATGGATGCACCAGAGTTAACTCTGGCTAAGGAGTCTGAATTTTCATTATGAGCAAAGTAGGCGGGTGTCCATCAAGCACACACAGGGCTTGGCTGAACACTTCTAGAGACGTTTACGTGACTCCTGAAAACATTCCTGAGGCTCCAGTGCCAATGGCTACTGAGGAATTGAGATACCTGTATATTTCTTTTGCTATCAAAGGTTCAGCTTGAGCTACTTCCAGGTCATTTAATTGTTCTGTATCAATTTGGCACTTGTAAAGGATATAAAATCACCAAATCCTTGATACTGTAAGAAATAAGTACCTACAGTCACAACTAAAGTATCTTATTTAGAATAAGAGGATGGGAGAAAGACTCTGAGCTAAGTTTCCCTCAAGCTCAAGAAAGGAAATTCTTTTATCAATACTGTAAAGCCAGTGATTACATATAACCATCTATTGAATAAACGATAAAGGGATATTTTTTATATTTAACACTTACCATTGTGGTATTTTTTCACTAACTGCATTTATCAAGACAGAATTCCACAGAGACTGTTTTTAGCTTCTTACAAGTACTTCATACTGTAATACTTATCCTACTCCAGGGACCCATACACAGAAAGGAATTAACTTTAAAATGATATCTCCCCAGAGGGCTGACAAGGCTTTTGATACAAATACCTTGCAGCAAATTAAACAGAGTTCTATCTCAATGGAACAGTAATTAGAAATGCAACAGTCCATAAAAAGTTTATATGGCATGCATATCTCCAATGTTTATAAAATATTTTCTGGCAAAATAAATGTAATTAATCTAGTCCTTGGTAATACTCATTCTATTCTATTATTTAAACCAAAGTAGTTAAAATGCACATTTAAAAAGGCATGATGAATCAAGAAAAGTAACTCCTAAGTCATGGAAATAGGTGCAGCATTTGATAACATTTTTCTGAATAAAAGATTTCTTTATCAAAAATTGCAAGTTATTTCACAGCTAATGACAATAATAATGCCACAAAGAGGGTTAGGTTTAAACTTCATCTGTTTGAGTCACTGTGAAATAGCATTTAAAAACTCTGTCACTTAATCTCAAAATAAATTTAGTATCCTGGGGTGTGTGTGTGTGTGTGAGTGTTTGATGTGTTTTTCACATATCAACTGTTTTTAGTTATGCTTCAGGTTGCACAGTGAGTTGAAAATGAAAGCCCAAAAAGGTAAAATCAAAAACGAAAGTCACAACCAAAGCTATTGAACTTGAGGGGCCTGAAGATGCCGAGAAATACTTTTCACCATTGAGATTTAAAGTATAATGAAACAGCCACTCAAACTCCATTCATTTTCACTCCCAAGAAGTCCTTCCTAGCAAATTGGTGGGTGGTCAATTTCTGGTCACTCTACACATCGGAACTCTTCTCAACATTTGCAGAAAAAGAATGTGGCCTTTTCTAGTTGGTAATTTTTTTGTATGCATATTTTCAAGTAAATTCATTGTCTCTTCCTTTCTTTACATGAACTTTCTGGAATACTTACGGAAGTCTGTCAAAAAAAAAAAAAAAACAAAAAAAAACCAAAAAAAAAACCTCAGTTTATGCTGTGAAGCCTCATGGCCTCATGGTTAATACTGCCCTGAAATTAGGCAATAACGGCCGGGCGCGGTGGCTCAAGCCTGTAATCCCAGCACTTTGGGAGGCCGAGACGGGTGGATCACGAGGTCAGGAGATCGAGACCATCCTGGCTAACACGGTGAAACCCCGTGTCTACTAAAAATACAAAAAAAAAAAAAAAAAAAAACTAGCCGGGCGAGGTGGCGGGCACCTGTAGTCCCAGCTACTCGGGAGGCTGAGGCAGGAGAACGGCGTAAACCCGGGAGGCGGAGCTTGCAGTGAGCTGAGATCTGGCCACTGCACTCCAGCCTGGGCGACAGAGCGAGACTCCGCCTCAAAAAAAAAAAAAAAAAAAAAGAAATTAGGCAATAGCAATGGGTTAACACTCGACTCCTACAAACTGTGAGAAGTTCTCAAATTATCATAGTACTTGAGTTATCTCAACCAATAAGTGTTTCTCCAAAAGTCAAAAAAATTTCTTGGATTAGCCATCTTATATGTAAAATAAAATTGAAATGAGAATTCATTGACTCTTAGGTGCAATCCTGGTAGTAAAATCATCTGGGGTTTTGTTTGTTTTGTTTTCTCAGCCTTTACAAGATGTGTGAATTTGGTATTGACTTGAATGAAGGATGTTAGAGCCTGGGATGCTGAGGCAGTAAGTATTTAGAGGAGCAACCCTTATATGTAGGAATGAGGGAGGAAAGCTATAATAAGCAACACAAAGACTCAGAAATCATCAGATCATCAGAGACTAGAGCCATATATGGAGAAGGATGCAATTCTCTTTCAGTATCTCCAGCTTGCATCAATGTACTGCAGTATACTAAGCAAATTCATGTTAATATTTCCATGTAGATAATAGTATATATAATATTTTATTTCCAAAACTTATATTTTATGATACAATCCATCTGAAGTGGTTCCAACTGTAAACCACTGTTGCTTATAGGGATAATCAACAGTTAGTTACCTGGAAAAGTCTACTACCTAACACACTCTTATAAGAAATGGACTATAATTGCAATATGACATTTAGAATAGAATTTTAAAGTTCCCATTCAAGCCAAATAAAAAGAAAAGTATGGAAATAAATATTCAAGGTCAGGACTCTTTTAATGTATACCCTAGTTTGGTTTGAAAGCATTAAGAGATATTCTTGAGAATTTCATTTATCTCTGATGCCTCTGAGTCTGGGTTATAATAAGGCTGAAATCTGAAGGTTCTTGATCATGTGGAATGATCCCATTTATGGTGGAGCATAAGTTATTATGAATTATGAAGAGTATCATTAGAGTAAGATCCATATTAAATAACAAAAGGTGAAGTTCTACTTTCTTCTTTCTATATTTAAAAACATGATGTTCTCCCAAATTCCGCAACTGGTTTCTGCCCTTTGATCTCCAAATGCCCCTGACTGTGCTACCCCCAGTTTCCATTCTAGTCCTGGAAGAGTCCTTGACAACTTCTTAAACCATCAAATCATGACCCATCACATCCCTAAAGCTCTGCTAATTCAGTTCCCTGACCACAAGACAGGTTGCTCTTTTCTCTCCTTTATTCATTCTGTCAGTCAGTTAAAATGTACAATCTAAATTTCCTGGGGGCAACAGAAAAATAAAGTAAAGCAATGAATTAAATATATATATTTTTAAATGTGATAAGTACCATGAAGTAAACAAAAGAGGGCATTATGTAGGAATCTCTAAAAATATATTTAAACCAAGAGCCCAACAATGAAAATTTAAAAATCTGCTTTTCCCCCCTTCATTATGCAGTACAGTTGCCTTTCTCAATGGGGAAGGCTGGGACAATCCATGACTCTTCAAGGGCTGATGTCTCCTAAGTAATGTGTTCTTCTTTCTCAAGGAATTTTGGTTAGAAGCCTTAGCATTCTCTCCAGAGCTAAACCTACCTTTGCCACCAGCACAGTGTCAGGAGAGTCAGATACCAGTGTGTAAAATATCAGTGATTCTCCCCTCTGATTCATTCCTCAGAGGCATTTTATAGGGTGCATAAAACTAATTACAAAACCCAAGCGCTAATTAGTGATTCCACTCAGCATGTGCCCACTCTTCCCTCTTCTATTACCTGATCAGCCACAGCACGGGCTAATTTGTCCATTCGAGAACCTGCTTCAGCAATTTTCTTGGCAGCATTAATGACATCAGATGTATTTTTCAATGGGCCTTTGCCTCTGAAACAACATATACAACATAATTAGAAATCCACTTAATGATGGGAAAGAGACCAACCTACCGTATCCTTTGTCCAGGAGTCTAGTGTTGTATTTTATTTGGCACTGGGCACATTAGTCTAATTTTGAATATTTTCTTAACTCCAGTTTCTATGTTAAGTCATTTTTTGGAAATATTTTCCCATATTTTTATGTGCAAGTTCACATTTTATCTTTTACATTAAGTTCTATATTTTTAAACAATGGCTGATTATAAAAGATGATCATCACAAGATAAATGAAAATTTTATAGTTGCTTACTATGTACCAAAAGCTGTTGTACAGCTACCTCATTTTGACTTTATAACAACTCTACAAAGTAGGTATCATCACTCCCATTTAGAAAATAAAGTGTGCCCAAAATGATCTAGGTAACTTATCCAAGCTTATACAGGTCATAAGGAAAAAATTCAAAATTTTAAGCAGAGTCTAGCCAAAATACATGCTCATGCATTATCTTCCTAATTATGTCCAGCAATTTATATTCTATTATTTAAATTTTAAGTCTAGTTTGGCATTTTGAGAAGCAATGATCTCTTGCACATAACTGGGAACTGTTTGGCCAGAATTTCAGAGTTTTGTTGGCTTGTGTGCTTCCAGTACTGATTTATGAAAGAATGTACAAAGCACAGAGTGACAATAAATGTTTTTGTGCTTCCAAACCATCACCCTAATATTTTCATATAAGGTTTGCAATTAGGTGAAGTGTTTAATATGTCTTTTAAATATTTATTATAAGGGAAATGGAAATTACACTGCATCATAAATCTTTAAACAAAATGTGGCATGTAACACAACTTTTCTTTCCCTTTTTGTGAGAGGTAAAGCATAAATTATGTTTATCATTTTTTAGGATCATTAATTAACCTGGTCTCTTTATGTGCATAAAAATCAACGTGTTTTTTAAGGCTGCAAGATTACATTCCTATAGTTAGAAATGTGGTGAACTGTACAGAAAAACTATTCAGAAGTGATTTATTTAGACCTTTATTTAGACCGTGTAGGGTTATACAGAGAGGTCAATGATTGCTATTGTTACAAAATAACATTTTATAAAACAGAAGACAAAATGTCTCTCAGTAAACTAATGTAAATGAATGATATTTTGTTCAATTTCTCTACTAATTCCCCTTCTTGGATTTTTCTACATTAGTAAGTAAAATATACTGGGTTTGTATTAATATTTAAATACAGAGACAGACAAACAAGGTATTTCATTTTGTTGTAGTGACGTTAACTCTTCCACAAAGTACTTTGATTTTGCAGTTGCTATTTAGATTTTAAAACAAAAACAGTAATTTAACATGTGAATTTTATGTAATACGGATGAGTTAAAGATTCTGTGACAATCTGTTTGCTATTCCCTAACATATTTTTATTAGCACAAAATAAATTGTTCTTATTTTTTAAGGAATGCTTGGATACAGAATCTGTCCATGTTTAATAATATCCTCATTATTCATATTTCTAACTTCTAGAGCTTAGAAAATCTATTTTCTGATGTTTACTCTGACACAATATTTGTTGTAACTTCATCTTAACCCATTCAATAAGACTGCATTCTGTTTGATTTTGCATTGCTAACGATTGTGTATTTCAAGAATTTCAAAGGATCTTGGGAAATGCTTCCTCATGAACCTTCCATAGTGACTTCCAACAGCTGATTGATTCTGACAAAATGTTCCAAGTTAGTGAAGAATGTCTATGTAGACCCTGAATCTGCTTGATGCTCAGGACCTCATTTTGTAGACAAAGAATGAAAAGAAGCATGTCGTTTTGATTACACCAGAGACTACAGTTCATAGACTTACTAGTATGTTAGGAAAAAAAAGTTTGAGACTTTAGAATTCACGTTGTAGACTCAAATTCTTGGAGTCGCAACCTGGGTATGAGGGTATATTTCATAAAATTAGAAAGCAAAATAGAAGTTATGAGATCAAATATTTTCTAATTTTCTAGTTGGGGAAGCTGAAACCTAGGGAGAAAGACAAAATAACATGCCCAAATGACACTGCTATGCACAGAGAGAAACAGGATCGAAGTCTATGTGTCCTAAATCACAATTTAGTACACTTTTTGCTAAATATGATTCATTCTGAAGAATGTAAAGTAACATGCTCAGAGAAAAACAAGTAGCCTTAACTATATACATTAATACGCAAGTTACAAAAACACTGATTAAATAGATGGCTCAAGAATTCAGAAAGAAGAGGTTGGGAAAAACTAATAAAATTACAAACAGATCAATGAGTCAGAAAACAAAACACTAGAAGTTATGAATAAATCCTAAAACTAACTCTAAACCAAAAAGATATTGAAAATATATTTAGAATGCTATCAAGAAAAAAA
>NW_012112919.1:1576547-1580482 GCF_000951035.1 Colobus angolensis palliatus | reverse complement strand
GGAAAATAATTTCATTAAGTTACATAATATTGATATTGTCAGAAGCAACTAAAAACTATTTAAAGATGCTCACTTAGGTAGTTTAAAAAAAAAAAAAAAAAAAAAAGGAAGGAAACCCAAAGAAATGATAGAATTGACATGAGTGCTGAATAGGCTCATACATATGAGAATTACTTGTTAGGTTTTTAGGAACTGGGCAAGCTCGTTGAAATGTTGGGAGCTTAAAAATCTGCCACGATGGGAATATTTACTTCATGGACATAAGCAAATGCTACAAAGTTCAGGGCTTTCCTCCCCACCCCATAGACTATCATCAGATCTTGAAAAAGCTCAAGGTAATAGTTACAACTAGTTGAGAATAAAGGTATTGTGACTTAGAAAAGGTATACGAAGGTTTCTTGAGCTGGGTGATAGTTGTACAAGTTACTTTAATTAAAGTCATATATTGGCTGGGCATGGTGCCTCACACCTGTAATCCCAGCACTTTGGGAGGCTGAGGCTGATAGATTGCTTGAGCTCAGAGGCTCAAGACCATCCTGTAGTCCCAGCTACTTGGAGGCTGATATGAGAGGTTCGCTTCAACCCAGGAGGAGGAGGAAAGTGGCATATTAATTTTTCTGCAGATATGTTCAGTCGTTTTGATGTTAAAATGTATTCACTTGTCAAGCTGATGGTTATAAAAAAATAAATTTTCATTTCTGTTATGACAGAAGAGACTGAGTCTCAATCATTTATTGATCATTATTAATGATTTATATATTTTTTCTGAGTTGTCTTCAAATCTTTCGCATATTTTGCTGTTGACTCTTTTTCTAAATTGCTTATCTAAGCTCTTCATGTATTTTGGATTCTGATCTTTTGTTATATTGCAAATTACTTCTAGTCTCGGCTGTATGTTAGGTTTCTTTTTTTACAGTTTTTAAAAACATAAATTTTAATTTTATTGTAGTCAAATGTATTAATCATTCATACTATAGTTTGTGCTTTTCAAATATTCTTCAAGAAGCTCTTCCTTATCCCAAGGTAATTAAAAATATCCTTCCATTTTATTCTAAAATTTTAAAGTTTCCTTTTTATATTTAGATATTAAATCCACCTATAGTTTATGCCTTTTGTATAGGGTAAGATAGGAATCACTCTATTTTTCTAACCCGTAACCAATTGTCCCTTGACAATACATTGAAAAGTTAATCCTTTCCCAAACAATTTTATTTTTAAATTTTATTACCTTTTATCTTTAAATTCTGTATAAGTAAATGTATTACTATAACATATAAACACAGAATGCAAAAATACCCAGAAAAAGAACATGAGAAAAATTGTCAACTGCAAAATTCAATTGTCTAAATATTCATAAAAATTTGAACTACTAAAATGCAGTTAAAGTCATGTGTAAAATGAAGAAAATTATTTGAATCATCTGGGAAATCCTGAATATCTCATATGTGGTTCTGAGTATGATGTAACACCTTCTAAGAAAGTTCCAAGGCCCAGGTTTCTTTAAATGAGCACAAAATTAGTGACATGACCCACTTTCCCCACATCGTGAACAGAAGAGAAGGGAAATAGAAAAAAAATAATCAGGCCATTTCTGGGGGTGGGGGACCAAAGTTACTCATTTCCTTTTGCTTACATAACAGATGGTGTGGCTGCCCTTACTGGTAGTTGAGGAATAACTATGGAGTAATAACTAGTATCTTTAAATGAGAAGACCTTGAATTTGGCTTATGTAGCAAGGGTAGCATTTTCTTTTAATGCTATCATTGAATAGGTTTCAAGTGAATTCTAAAGCTCCTTCAGACATTCGAGTGTCTATAGCAATGTTAACAGAATTTCTGTAATGATGGGCATTCTATAACTCTGCACTATCCAATATGGAGTCATTAGCTACATGTAATTACAGCACACTTAAAAGATGGCTAGTGTGACTGAGGAACTAGATTTATTTCTGTCTTCTATTTTTAACTTTTTATTTTGAAATATTATAGATATTGAGGAAATTCAAAGATATATATAGAAATGTCCTATTCATTCTTCTCCCAGCCTTTCTCAATGTTAATATCTTGTATAACTACAGTACAATATCAAAACCAGGAAACTGATACTGGTAAAATTCATAGGGAATATTCATCTTTCACTATTTTTTATACACTTGTGTAAGTATAGCTTCAAGTGACTACTACAATTGAGACACAAAACTGTACTATTACCACAAGTTTCTTTCATACTCTTTATACCATTTAACCCATCCTTAACACATTCCTAAATCATGAATCTCTTCTCCACCTTTAAAATTTTATGTCAGGAATGCCATCTAAATGGAATCATACAGTATGCAATATTTGAGATAACTGTTTTTCACTCAGCATAATTATCTTAAGGTTTATCCAAATCATTGCATGCATTTTTATTGCTGAGTAGTAGTCTATGGCATAGACGTAACAGTTTGCTTAACCATTTGCCCAATGAAGGACATTTGGGTAGTTTCCAGTTTGGGACTATTACAAATAAACCCGATGTAAATGTTTATGTATAGGATTTGCAGTAAATACAAGTTTTTATGTCTCTGGATAAATGTCTGAGAGCAAAATATCTGGGTCCTATAGTAATTCCCTTTTTAGTTTTTTGAGTTTTTTTTTTTTACTTTAAGTTCCAGGATGTGTGTGCAGAATGTACAGGTTACATAGGTTTACATGTGGCATGGTAGTTTGCAGCACCTATCAACCTGTCATCTAGGTTTTAAAACCTGCATGTGTTAGCTATTTGTCCTAATGCTCTTCCTTCCCTTGCTCCCCAACCCCTGACAGGCCCCAGTGTGTGTTGTTCCCCTCCCTGTGTCCATGTGTTTTCACTTTTCAACTCCTAACTATGAGTGAGAACATGTAGTGTTTTCTTGTTCCTGTGTTAGTTTGCTGAGAATGATGGCTTCCAGCTTCATCCATGTCCCTGCAATTAACATGACCTCATTCTTCTTTATGGCTGGATAGTATTCCATCGTGTTTATGTGCCAGATTTTCTTTAACCAGTCTATCACTGATGGGCATTTGAGATGGTTCCAAGTCTATGCTATTGTAAATAGTGCTGCAATAAACATACATATGCATGTGTCTTTGTAGTAGAATGATTTATAATCCTTTGGGTATATATCCAGTAATGGTATTATTTCTGGTTCTAGAGCCTTGAGTAATCACCACACTGTCTTCCACAATGGTTCAACTAATTTACACTCCCACCAACAGTGTAAAAACATTCCTATTTCACCACAGCCTTGCCAGCATCTATTGTTTCCTGACTTTTTAATGATCTCTATTCTGACTGGCATGAGATGGTATCTCATTGTGGTTTTGAATTGCATTTCTCTAATGATCAGTGATGATGAGCTTTTTTTATATGTTTTTTGGCCACATAAATGTCTTCTTTTGACCAAGTGTCTGTTCATATCCTTTGTCCACTTTTTGATGGAGCTTTTCTTCTTGTAAATGTGTTTTAAGTTTCTTGTAGATTCTGGATATTAGACCCTTGTCAGATGGGTAGTTTACAAAAAATTTCTCCCATTCTGTAGGTGGCCTGTTCACTCTGATGCTAGTTTCTTTTGCTGTGCAGAAGCTCTTTAGATTAACTAGATCCCATTTTTCAACTCTGGTTTTTGTTACAATTGCTTTTGGTGTTTCAGTCATGAAGTCTTTGCCCACAACCTATTGTCCTGAATGGTTGTACCCACGTTTTCTTCTAGGGTTTTTGTTTGTTTGTTTTTGGTTTTGGGTTTTACATTTAAGTTGTTAATCCATCTTAATTTTTGTATAAGGTGTAAGGAAGGGGTCCAGTTTCAGTTGTCTGCATATGGTTAGCCAGTTTTCCTAGCACCCATTTATTAAATAGGGAATCCTTTCCCCATTGCTTGTTTTTGTCTGGGTTGTCAAAGATCAGATGGTTGT
>NW_012112919.1:1470778-1574514 GCF_000951035.1 Colobus angolensis palliatus | reverse complement strand
TCCTAAAAGAAAATGAAGAAAATAACTCCATTTACAATAGTATCAAAAAAAATTAAATGTTTAGGAATAAGCTTAACCAAGGAGTCAGAAGACTTGCA
Organism: Colobus angolensis palliatus; assembly: GCF_000951035.1. Lineage (NCBI taxonomy): Eukaryota > Metazoa > Chordata > Mammalia > Primates > Cercopithecidae > Colobus > Colobus angolensis. The sequence continues at coordinate 1,574,416 of NW_012112919.1, read as the reverse complement.
TGCTGAAAACTACAAAATATTGTTGAAATTACAAAAATAAATGGAAAGTCATTCAATGAATGTGGATTGGAAGACTTAAGATGTCAATACTACTGAAAGAGATCTACAGATCCACTGTAATCTCTATCAAAACCCAAAGGCATTTTTGGCCAAAATTAAAAAATCGATCCTAAAATTCACATGGAATCTCAAGGCAACACAAATAGCCAGTCTTGAAAAGAACAAAAATTGTAGGCCTCACACTTTGATTTTAAAACTTACAATAATCAAAATAGTGTCATACTGGCATAAAGACAGACATGGAGACCAATTGAATAGAGTGCAGTTCAAAAATAGACCCTTACACATATAAAGTCAAATGATTTTCCACAAAGGTATTAAGATTTTTGCTAAGATTTAGGTCTTGGAAAAGGGCAGTGTTTTCAATAAATGGTGCTGGGAAAACTGGATTATCTACATGCAAAAGCAGCAGCAGTACTCATGTTATCTCATTTAAAAATTAACTGAAAATAGATGAAAGACCTAAACATAAGAATTAAAGTATAAAACTCGAAGAAAACACAGGAGAAAACTTCATGACATTGGATTTGGTAATAATTTCTTGGATATGACACTAAAAGTATAAGCAATAATACAAAAAAATAGATATTGAACTTCAAGATTAAAAACTTTTGTGTGTCAAACAACACTAGTGTCACTATTGTGTGTCAACAAATAGTGAAAATGAAGTCAATAAGAGAAAATAGTAATTCTTTATCAGGAATTTGTAATTCTTGATAAGAAATTAATATCCAGAATATACCAAGGACTCCTACAACTCAACAACAAAAAAGCAAACAACCCAACTGAAAAATGGGCAAAAGACTTGGACAGACATTGTTCCAAAGGAGATATACAATGCCAATAAGCATAGGAAAGATGTTCAACATAATTAATCATTAGGGAAATACAAATTAAAACCACCATGAGATACCACTTCACATCCTTTAGGATGGCTATCAAGAAAAACAGAAAACAAGCTTTGGCAAGGATGTGGAGAAATTTGACCATTGTGGAAAACTTGGACCACTTGTGTATTGCTGGTGGGAATGTAAAATGGTGCAGCCACTGTGAAAAATAATATTGTGATCCCTCAAACATTTAAAAGAATTACTATATGATCCTGCAATTCCACTTCTGGGTATACACTTAAAAGAAATGAAAGCAGGAACTTGTATACTTATACACTCATGTACAGTGCAGCATTATTCATAATAGCCAAAAGGTGGAAGCAACTGAAGTGCCCATTAAGAGATGAATGGATAAAGAAAATATGGGTGGTATATGCATTCAATGGAACATTATTAAACCTTTAAAAGGAAAAGCATTTGAGTATATGCTACAATATATGCATGAACTTTGAAGACATTGTGCTAAATGAAATAAGCCCATCACAAAAGAACAAATATTGTATGACTCAACTTATCTGAACTACTTGTATTAGTCAAATTCATAGAAACGGAAGGCAGATGGGGAGTTTACACTCCGTAGGTTCAGAGTATCTGTTGAGGAAGATGAACACGTTCTGGAGATGGAGGGTGGTAATGGTTGCACAAGGATGTAAATGTACTGAATTCCATAGAAATGTACACTTACAAAGGATTGAGATGGTAAACTCCATGATATATACCATAATAGAAAAACAATTTAAGTAGTCATATACAGCTAGTGGCTACTATATTGGACAGCACAAGTCAAAATGAGCCACAGTCATTTAGATAATGTGAAGTGGGCACTGAAAGAAGAAACAAATAGCTAACGGCAAAAAAAAAAAAGGAAGAAAAAAATCACATCCATGAAAGCATCAGAAGTTTGAGTCTTCCTATCCATGGAAGACAATATCGACAAGAAGACTGGCCACATTGGTTTATCTCCCCATTTTAAAATTGCGACCCGCAGCCCTTGTGTTTTTCTACCTTAGAGCAGATTTTGTGTTTTGTGGGTTTTAAAAGATGCTATGGGTAATCTCATGTTCTGAATGCAGGAGCAATCATATTGTCCCATCTGGAGTATGTTTTTAGTTTCCTTGGAAAGAGCATCAAGCCATATAATTAACTCTACTTATACAGATTCTTGAAACAGTCTCTCTTTTGGACATAGGTAATTCTGATGCAAAGGTCAATATCTGGAGTCTTTCCTGTGAAGTGGTCACTCCAAAAAAGAAAGTCAAGGAAAAGTATTACCGCATCACTGCCGTCACATCACCATTTATGAACTAATTCACATTTATTTTGTGAGAAGGTAATAAGTACTAATGTGAAAAATCTATGCCTCAGTATATTCTGGGTTAATATATTTAGTATTCAAAATTCAAATTCTGAGTCAATCCAAGTTATTTTTTATGCCTTCTCAATACCTCTAACATGTTAATATCAAATGTGACTCTCCAATAATGAGATACAACACACAAAAAGGCTATTTGCAAATGTATTGAACCATAAAAGTCACTTTTCAGAGACTTCTGAATATGCCTGGAAATTTTACTAATCAGTTGAGGCAGTATGAAGACAGCCCAGTAGAACAGTTGAGTGAATCTGGGGAATTTCAAGAACTCAGGTAGAACTACAGAATCACAAGTTGAACTGTTCCAGGTACTTCCTGGAATAGGTTGTAAGGTCAGACGTTAAACATGTACAAAATTAGGACAGAAGCCTACAGGTCAAGAAAGGTAGACCTTGAAGAGCAAACACAAGGATTTTTATTCTGTGAAAAAAGGAGCTAATGAAAGTTTTGGTGCAAAGGAAGCTGGATGACTGCCCTTCACTGGGCAGATGTGGCCTGGATGAGTGGAGAATCTGAACCGAAAGACCAGCTGAGGTACTACTGAGCATGTGAACTAAGCCAGCAAATCAAGTTTAGGAAACATAGAATGATTATATGATTTCTGAGTCTAGTGCTCAGTATTTGACAGTCAGTCTCAAAACTGTTGAAGATTTGAACTTAAGTTTGATTCTAAAAATAGCTTTGTTCTTTGCTGTACAATTAAACTTGAGCTGTTGCTATCTGCACACCTTTTGTTATTGGGAAACAAGACTAGCAACAGTCTATTTCTTTCTGAAAAGTGACATGAAAAGCATGAATTTCACTCCATGCAGGATGGTGCTTCTGCCATTGTCGATGAGATGGAAGTCAAGAACTGAGTGGGAAAAAGACATAAGGCATAATCAGTTTTATCTTCCATGAAGAAGTTATTACACATATAATGAGGCAGAACCCTTCCAATTTTAATAATAATGGAGTGGATATCACTGAGATTACTGAATCAAATTAATGAATTAGCTAGTGATAAGAATAAAACAACAAGATAATAAATGCCAGGGTATTGTGTACCCACATGCCCTTTACACATCTACATTAAGGAAAGTAGCCAAGTTTCAATTCCTAATCAGTTATATCCATTTCTTTAAATAAGAGAAAATGGTACTTAAGAATGTTTAGAGTTACGGACCTAAAATTATTCCTCCTTGAAGTGGAATATGCAAGTGGAAGGGCAATAATAACAATGTATAAGGTCAAATATAGTGAACTTAGGTGAGAGGCCACAAAGAAAGGCACTATTCAGCTGTCTGTAAAAAAAACAGGCTGTGCAGATGGAGGCAGCAATGAAGCCTCAACTTCCTATGTTGCATTTCGAACACACAGTCTACTCTGGTTCTCTAGTCATTAATTACTATATTCCTCCCTTTGCCCTAACAAAAACAGCACAAAAACTACTCATCATGCAGTGGGAAAAATTGTCACTAGTAGCTCCCTAGACATTTCATTATTCAAATCAGCATCAAATGATACGAAATTCCTAGGAAATTGAAGACACCTTCTTTTCACTTTTAAAACTACACTTTGACTAACAGACGTGCGCCTTATTTAACACCATGTAACAAGACCCCTCAAATATATCTTTTATAACTGTGCCTTGACCACAGTTATATAATCTAGAGAATTATAAAATGTGCTCCTGATCAAAACTAGTAACATGACCAGATTCATTATTCACTTTAATGAGATTATTTGTTCAAGTGATGCTATTAATGGATTGGATAATCATCAGATAAAGTACTAATAAAATGTTGAAAGCAAGCAAATTAAGTTATCATAGGCCTTGAGAAACAAGACTGAGGCTGCCATAATAGTTTGATTTGTAGGAAGTTTCAGACTGAAATAATGGCTCAGACTTTTTTCCTGCTGTTATGTTTTGTGAAATAAATGTGTGAAGTCTACAAAGACTAACCAAATGTACAAATTTGAACTTCTTATGAATACAATGACATTTAAAAGTCTCGAAGGGCTCCTTCATAACAGTAAAGTCATTCCACTGAAGTAAAAAACAATTTTAAAATATTTGGAAAAAGGGCCAAGCCATGTCATTAGTATATATTGGCCAGAGGCCAAGGGGGCGACACTGAGATATTCCATATTAAATTATAACTTTTAATAATCAATTCTAGCCTTTTCTTAGTAGAAGCATTCAATAACCATTAAGAAAAGTTGTCACCCATCAGATGATGTCTTGACATTCCCGTATATCTTATATTATTTCAATAAAAAGTATCATGTTAAATCATTAATACATCTTCGCGTATATGTGTGTTTTCCAGAAAAAAAACCTACGGTAAAACGCTAGTTTATATTTGTATGGCAGCATAATTTATACTTGCATTATCTCTTTGGATTTTAAAACTCTCTTCTGAAGTTGATAAGACAAGTGTTATTTCACTATTTCGCAAACAGAGAGTAAGAGACCTTCCCCCAAATCACCTGATATTCTGATTCAAAATTCAGGGAGGTTCCTATTAAGTTTTGCTCTCCCTTGGTTTGCCCTTTGTGTTGAAAGGGCAGATATATCACCTTCTTTTAAAGAAGAGACCAAAATGCAATGATAGAAAGAGCACTAAACCCTTGTTGAAGAAAAGTCTCCTGACAAAATTCTGACTGGTCACTTGATTTGTCAAAGGTACTAGCTCAGAGTTAAAGGAAATAAATCTTACACAACTTTAATTTCTCTGTGAAAACAACGGAATCTTAGATTGTTGTACCTCATTCTTAATATGTAAGAATAAAATGTGAGCTTAAATTAACACTAGATCACAAGCTAGTATTACAACATACTACATGTTTACATGCGCGCGCGCGCACACACACACACACACACACACACACACACACACACAGGTACATATTTTTCCAAAGGGATATTAATGAATCATTCACTTTATCTTCAGAATAATATTTAAGCATATTGCAAAATAGCACAGACCAAAGATGTGTCACCCATCCCCAGGGGTTTGATTTTATGACTGCCTCAGGGTAGGTAATTACAACAATAATTACAACATTCAATCTATTTCCTTGACCAAAAAGACCTACCTATCTGCCTGGAATTAAGTCTAGATCATTTTGACTTATACATGTAAATTTATAATATCACCACCTTGCCTTGGTATATTTTAATTTTTCAGCAGGCTCTCACATGCTAATACACACTGCTACACTTCTGGGTTTAATGAAAAAATCTTCAGCTCCCTGGCTCTGGGCCTCACCTTGTGAAGTCTGTCATTTCCATCATGATCATGCACATCTGCTTGGCCAGTACAATGATATCATTGCCGCTGTCGTCCCATTTGGCCACTTCTGCATCCAGCTTGCTTTTCTCTTGATGGAATATCTCCACCTGCTCAGCTATTTTTGCCTTCTCCTCCTGCGGTAGTTGCGCCATGATGGCCTGCGTGGGTTACAGAAAAAGCGTGAGTGACGGTGACAAAGGAAGTACAGACCGTATGTTGACTCTGCCTTCTGCGGATGGCAGAGCCAGACCCTGCAAAGGCTTATGAGCTACCCTGCCATTTCAGAAAGCACGTCTTTCTCCATTCCAGGGAGGCCACGAGTACCGGCTGATAAGCTCCCCAAAGTCCCCGTCCCACTCCCATATATGAAAAATACAGAGATATCCAAAGCTACTGTGCGCACTGGCAATAACAGAACTTCTCTGCCGCTTTGATGGCATATGTTTGTTCAAAAGAAGCTATTCTTGACAATTTTTATATTTGGTCTCAGGAAACTTTTACCAGATGAAAGAATGCACCTCTTTCAACACTGAAATCTGTTCAGAGAAGGGAAAAAAGAAAAACGGCCTTCTGTTACTGGAAAGGAGAGGAATTTTAAACACTATCTGAGCATCCAAGTGGGGGAGGATGGGGCTACTTTCTGAGTGTAAATGAAGGTGTCTACAGAGAGATGCCAAACAAAAATCCCCTGCCCAGGGCATGCCAGGGATGGCACGCCTACTCCCAGCCCTCCCCCATCTCCTTTAGGGTGGTGGCATGCCTGTGGCTCCTCGTTAAAGCCTTTGAGTACGTAGGCAGAAAAGTTATAATGGGATAAAGTATAAAATTAGGAAGCGTGGGTTCATTTTCAATAACTGCTAGGTAAGAAAATGTAGAAAAGGGAAAACTGCAGTCTTCTCCTTATTCATGGATTCCTTCATTTGCCAATTTGCCTACTCTCTAAAATATATTTGTAACCCCAAAATCAAGGCTTGTAGCATTTTTGTGGTCATTTGCAAATGTGGGCAGAGCAGCAAAAAATTTGAGTTGCCTGACATGCATATTCCCAGATGAGGTTGAAAAGGCAATGCTCTGCCTTCCTTTTTCAGCTCTCATACTGTAAACAAGTGTACTTTTTACAGTCTATTTACTGCTATATTTTTCATATATTTGTGCTTTAAGTAACTTTGCTGTTTAAAACGGCTCCAAGCATGGTGCTGAAGTGCATCTAGTGTCCCTGAGCATGAGAAGGCTGGCATGTGACTTATGGAGAAAACACATGTTAGCTAAGTTTCAATCAGGCATGAGTTACAGAGCTATTGGCTGTGAGTTCAATGTTAATGAATCAAAAATATAAAGTGTCTAAACAGAAACACCCATTAAACATAGTTATGTATTGATCAGCTGAAGAAAATGTCTTGACTGGCAGCTCTGAGGAACCTAATGCCGTATTTCCCCTAGGAGCAATGGTTAAATATTTGCTAATTAAATGTTCATGATGACTTCATAGAACATAACTATCAGGAGTAATGAGAATCAACTATGTTTGTTAAACACCATTTAGGTAGCATGCCCTGAATGAAATGTTTGACATCACCTTATCACATCCCCCCAAAACTGTATGCAACCTGCGTCACAGACAGGGGAATGTGAATAGGTGCTTCCATTTCCCCGCTTCTGGGATACGCATATTTTCCAGCAGACAGACCAAGAGAGTACAGTTTGGGGGACTGCAGTTTCTGCAATGAACAAGTAAAATAACACAAGAAAAATGCTTCCTAAATTGTAAATCTTCTCCCGGTGTGAGTGAATAAATTTGGAAGGACTAATAACTAGTATCGGGCAATGTGAGCTCAGAAAAACTGGGTTCAACTAGGGCTCTGTAGCTGACATGGGTTAACACTTCACTGTTATATGGATCTATCATTGATCTCTTCATATAGAATCTGGGTATAGTAAATAATTACCTCCAAAGGTGATGGTGGGCAGCAAATTAAATGTGTTTTTTCAAAAAAATGAAAGTAAGCATATATAGAATTATCATTAACATTACATTAGAATTTCCGCCATTAGTTTGCCTTTCCAACTACCCCTCTGGCTCATTTCTTAGTTGCCATAGGGAAAGGGAGGGGCTTGGGGTCTATGCAACTATCTACAAATAGAAGATGGTTATGATTCCTTATGTATATCAACAAATACTGGGTACTGTGCTGAGACTTATGTATGTCAAATAGCAATCTACTTCATTATTCTAATACTATTACTATCCCCATTTTAATAATAATATGTAGGCCCAGAGAAATTCATAAAATTCCTAATATCACACAATAGGCTGTAGGAACAGGATTCAAACCCATTGAACTAAGATCAGTCTTAACCATTGTACACAACTGGATCATCAGTTGTGCGTGGCCATGCAGCTTACCCACTGTCCAGGGTTCCTCAACCAAGTGGGGCAAGGGTCGCTGAAATCACTGCACTGCTCACCAGGCTGTGCATCCTGGTGGATGCCATAGACATGAGTTGCATATGGTGTCTGATTTGCCTAACAGTATCCTTCCCAGATGCTTCTTACTAATAGCCACATCTACTAACTTCCATGGATGCATGTATGTGGCTTTAAATAGCATGTGTACATATTTTTGGATATGCATGTGTATGTGTAAATTGTAATCCATATTTAAAAATCCAGACTTGCATGAATACTATTGTTATTTAAAATACTGTATCTTAAAAGATATTGTTAAAATAGCTTTAAAAACTGTATTTAAAAAGGTACTTGATATACGTGAGTTTATTATAACCTCACATTTGCAACGTTGTGTTCATAGCAAGAGAGCTATTCCACTATATTTGAGATATGTCTGATTTACAGAAATTAAATATGCACCTTTTTCCTTAACTATCCCTTTCTGATGACCTATTGCTGTTTTTGGTTTATTGTCCTCCTCATACAAAAGAGCAAATCACACTTTACTTAGACCTCACCTCACAGGTCCTAAACCAGTATCATTTAAAGCATTCGCTAGGTGCTTCTTTGTAAAAGAATTCATAAAACTATCAGCAGACTCCCAGAGTCAATGTTCAATCCCCAGATGAAAAGCAATGCACATTTCATTGTCCCAACACAAGGTTAATTTGCACACTGAAAGGTGTATACTTCTCTGTCAACTATAGCACTTGGGTCTCCATTATACAATTTAGCACTTGAATATTAACTGCTTTGCTTTGCTCTCTAATTAATTCCTATGAATGCCCTACTGCTAACTTCTTTATATGCTTCCCTAGGGTTTAGGCTGCCATATCCTGCCCATAGTAGAAGCTTAATAAACATCTTTTGACTGACTGCTTAAACATTTTTCCAATCACTGCATTAACATAATTCAAGAGAAGTTGCCAGAACTGACACACACATTCTAAGGACACAATTCTGAAGAAAAACTGTCCCCTCCAATGCAAGTTTGCAAAGGAAGATATGATTTTGACTCTAGAGATGCTTGACCTGCATAATACACTTAATGGTGTGTGACTTGGGTGAAAGCATCCTTCCATTTGCCTCTGCTTATGTAGCTGTCAATGAGCTGAAGTCTCTTCCTAAATATTCTTAAAATGCTCTTGCTTTTAAAAATTCATAATTGACCTTTTCTGAAACTGGAATTTAAAAAAAGGTTATCTATAAACAGTAGATCACAAACTGTGAAATTTGCAAGTTAATCAAATTAGAATTCAACACATGAGTTTTAATTAGGTCTTATCAATGTAACTCAGCAGTTTGAAATGTTAACACATTAAAGCCATTCTAGCTAGAAAAAAATAGAAGCCAGCTACATTGAAATCAAACTCAATATAAAATACCTAACATGCAATTGTTCATTCCCTCAAACTAAGGGAACATGAGAAAAATTATCTTCATAGCCAAGAGGAAAGGGGACATATCAGATTTTCTGTTTGTATGATATGATTACCCGGGACAGGTTAAATTTCTGGTTTTCACAGTAGCCAAGCACAGCTGTCCAAATTGTTGATCTGCCTGATGTGGGGTCCCAAATTAGTGGTATCAGAGAAATTAATCTAAAAAGATTCCTTCCCCCAACCCCAGAGTCCCTCCCAGCCTTTCCTCTGAACCACCAACCATTTTTTGGTGATTGTTATAAACCCTACCTATTAAAAGTGAAAATCACTGATAAAAGCAAGCAACCACTCAAATAGCACTGAATCCTCTCTTCAGTTTAAATCTCAAGGAGATTTTGATATAATTATCTTCTAATTTCCGGAGGAAAAAAATGATTTTTAAAGTCTTTGGGTCCCCAAATTGACAAGCGTTCATTTCTTAAGCATAAAGCAAGAGGCTAACATTAAGTTTCAAGTACAGGAATGTTTATAAATAACAATTAAAGGGACTAAAACTCAATGTGCCTGTTTCTACTCACTTGACTTTAAAGCAGTATAATAAATATAAGTAGTTAAGAAGTAGGTCCTTTGATTCTTACCCGTCTCTAGCTGTGAAGTGAATTGGAAAATTGAGGTAATTGTCCTATTAACTCAAGTAAAAACTCTCATGATTGCCTGAATTATCCAACTCTTTCAGGTGAAATTAGCTAGCCTTCTAATGAATGATTAGCTCAAGCCACAAGCATCATCACCATTACCACCAACTTAATTATTACATATTTATATGACAAATCCTGTGATACATTTTATCATAGAATTCTTCCTTTGACCTTATGAGGTAGCGTATGAGGAGATGAAGTGTGCAGAGGTTAAGAAAGTTGCCCCAAAGTCACACAGCTTCACTAAGTCCATATTTAAAATCAGGTCTGTGTGACTCCAAATAATATATTGTATCACTAAGGTTAAGTGCCCAGCAATTGTCACTAACCTATTTTAACTATGTCAACCTGTGGAGAAATAGTTTCTATTATGTCATGTCTAGGATGAAAGGGTACCATATCACCTCCATATTTTATCAGATCACCACCATCCATATTGATTCCCATTCATCTCCCCTCATCACTCCCGCCCCCTCTCTCCTCTCCCTCAGAATGTTGTAGGCAAGCAGCTTACATGGGCATATAAAGGAAAGTTTGTAAATACTTTAATTCCAGAATTTGAGAGCAATGTTGGATGGGGTTACTAAAAGCTTATCTCCCACTTAAACCTTCTTATAGATTAATTAATCATTTTCAGAAAGGGAAACTTCTCTAAATGTGAACACAAAGTAATATCATTAACATGGGAGGACTTGCTGCTGGGAAGAGCAAATGCCTCTGTCAAAGACAAAGTTTGCCTCCTTCACAATTTGGAACAACTTAGCACACTTTGCTGGTCAAAAGTCTGACCATCTATCATTTCAGCAATTCAATGCACCCTCTTATTTCCAACTTAACAGCCATAATTCCATGTCTCTGATTTGTCATCATATAATTACAGGCTACAATAGGCTGACTCAGTAAGTAATGCTGTCTGCTGCAAGTTAATCATACAGACCACATGAGGGACCTCAAAGACAAATGAGCAAGTGTTGAATTTATAGGAGTGCTCTGTTCTTACTATCTTGGACCCTGTTTCTAATTCATGCTGGAAAAAACTCTAAGACTCTAGTGTGAAGAAATAATAGATGATAAAGACAGGAGTCTCTGAATTGTATTTCCGCCCATCATCATTGACTTGAAGTCTAATGTAAATAAGGCTAGAATTCTGTTCTCAGTGAAACAGAGGTATATTGGGACTCTATTCTTCCTTGTAAAAGTGGGACTGGTCATGACATTTTGACAAGATGGTGATTATAAAGCAAGAGGAGTTGTACAACCTGTCTTTGTCTTTAAGAAAACTAGTCAGTGGATACTAGGCTGCATGTATACTGAGTTGCAGTTAGTCAGTCAAATTGACTGAATTGCTTCATGTTTGGATGAATTATTCAAAATTGCCCTTTGTCAGTGACAAAAATGCTGGTTTTACTTAATTCTGAAGATGAATTGACTGTTTAATCAGTCTGACGTTTTGCCAACACAGAGTCAAAAGATTTTCAAGTTACTGACCTTTCCAATTTTCAACATTTTAGGGGGGATTAAATAGAATCTGCAAGAAAATTTTGAAATAGGGGGCTGAATGCCTACTTTTCTACTGTCCCACCATCGTGTGATCAGAAAGGATTTCTCTTAGAAAGGATAATTATCACAGTCATCTTTATTGAGCATTTACTGTACATCTAATATTGTGCCCATTATTTTACAAATATTAAGGAATTAAATCTTCATAAGAATCCTATCAGGTAACCCTGTTATTCACATTTTAGGGACAATAGGTCTGAAACTCAGAAAAATTAAGCAACATGTAGCTTTGAGCATGGTTCTAATGCTGCTCTTTATAATAAAAAACCTAATCTGTCTAAAAACAAAGCCTTTGTCTTTAATATTCTTTTACCTTCACATCCCTCCTATTAATGTTTGTTTATATCTTTTGGATCACTTGATTGTTGGGTGAGAATTTCAGGGCATAAAGCATATAAAAGAAATTGGGTTTTAGACACAAAGTCTTTCTTGACTAAACATCTCCTTCAAGTCCTCTTTATTTTAACCCCTGATTATTTTTCTTTCATAATTCTTAAGGCAGTGTGGGCTTTCTGGGGTTTCCCAATTTCTATTTTAAATTACCACCTCTTTCTCAACCTCCTGCTTTCTATTCATTATCTTTTATTTAAATAAAACTTAACACAGAAAATTAGAATATCTAATTCTCAGTTATACTATAATCAGATTGTTTTTACTCTTTGGAAACTGAGCCTTTAAGGGGAAGAAAATTTCATCCTCCTATGCAATTTCTAAAGATTTCATCTCTCACCACCAGCTTAATTACGTACAGCTACCCTCTGGGTGATACAGCTAATCAGATTGATCCAAATTTAGGATGCTCTTTGGACCAAATGCATTGGTGAACAGTATCATGGATTACTCAAACGTCAGGCAGAGCTGGTACTCTCTCTGTTGCTTCCTGATCCTTAAACTTGCATATTTCTAATTTGTCTCTAATTTATTTTTCTATCACATGGTAGACAGATCTAGGAATACCACCATGGGAGTAGACAGGCATCATGAGGAAACAAAACATTCTCTATCTAATGGCCTTGAACCCATTTCAAAAGATATGATCTTAGATATCATAGAACATAGGCCATTGTATGGAGCAGCAGCCCAGCTATTAACAAAGTAGTACCCTGATTCCCCATTTGTCATTGCCTCTTGTGTTGACAAGCTCGGAGACTTCAGAAAGAACAATGGTGACTGTGCCAATGCAAAATTTGCTGTGTTACAGTGTCCCCTATTAGTTTATCATCCAGTTGTAATACCCAACCCCAACAAAATCAATTATACACATAAAAGCTTGCTGTGATGTGGTTGCTATGTTTCTAGTGATACCAAAAGAGGGGAGTTAGAGGAATCAGGAGCAGTGGTGGTGATTTTCACTGTGTAAAACGTGATTTGCTATAAACCACCTCGGATGACAGCACAGATTTCTGACCCATGAATCTCTGGGGTACCACGTCTCTGGAGTTTAGAAATACCCTCAAACCATTTTAGTAAACACGGGCCGTGTGCGCCAAGCCAAAGTCTTACATGTCCACTCACCCGTGCGCTCTGCCCTGCAATGAGCTGGTCATCCTCAGTCTGAACACTTGTCCTACTACGCACATCGTAATCTTCCTGCTCAAAGTCAGAATCATCCTCTAGTTCTTCTGGGGTCTAAAGACAAAAAGAGAAAAATGAGCATATTTAAATTGATAACCTTCACCCCCATCCACACACTTCATTGCAAAGGCTAAATATCCCTCAGAAAGCAGAGCTCATAGCATCCTACATAGCATCCACACAGCTATGTGGGTGGGTATTAGCTGGAATGCAGTCAGAAAAATCAAGCTGCCCTAATTTACTTTAAAATATATATTTTATTATTTCCTCATACAGGTATAGTAACTCTAACTTGAAGTGATATGCTAATTTTTAAGAAAAATTATATATTTGTGTATTATTTCTACCCATCCAAATCTATTGAAAGAAAAGAACCATCAACAACAAAATGTACTCCTATACTTCTATAATGCCACTTTTGCTCTATAAACAAAAAAAGGTGATTATCTCCAGGCCAACGGCTAGACCTGAGGGAATAACTGGTCACAAAGCCGTAAGGTATAAAGGTTATAAGCACAGGCTCTAGAGTCAAGACTGCTTGAATATGAGCCCCTGTGTGCTTATAAATAAACTATCTTACCTCTCTTAGTTTGACTTCTTCCTCTGTAAATTGAGGTTGATAACAGTAGCTACCTCTATGATTGCTGTGAAGATTAGGCAATGTGTTCTCTGTATAGTATCAGACACAGAGTAGGTATTTTTTAAATGTTTGCCATCATTATTACTTGGGGTTTGTTGTTTGTTTCGAGACAGGGTCTCACTGTGTAGCCCAGGCTGGAGTACAGCAGTGCGATCTTGGCTCACTATAACTTCCACCTCCCAGGTTCAAGTGATTCTTGTGCCTCAGCCACCCAAGTAGCTCGGATTACAGGTTTACACCATCATGCTTGGCTAATTTTTGTATTTTTAGCAGAGACAAGGTTTCACTGTGTTGGCCAGGCTGGTCTTGAACTCCTGGCCTCAAGTGATCTGCCTGCCTTGGCCTCCCAAAGTGCTAGGATTACAAGTATGAGTCACTGTGCCTGGCCCATCATCATTATTAGGATTTTTAAATCAATTCATTCAACAAAGTTTATGAAATGAAGCTACTGATTACCACATACCCATAAAGGATTTAATAACTTTTACATATATATTATCAATTTAGCTCAGATGAGCACAGTGACATTAGGGATCATTCTCTATTTAGAGGTAATACAAGGTGCAGATAAGACATGTGCCCCATGTCCCTAAATTAGTTAATAAAGAACCAGAAGTTACATCTAAACACCCAAGTGTATCTGACTCCAAACATACTTCTCATTAGTTTTTGTTGTAGTTTATTCACATAACAAATTGAGCAAGACGTGAAGTTATAAAATGGCTTAAAAAGAGTAGAGTTAGATCAAGATCCTTTCCAATCTATAACATCAGTGATAAGGAAACGATAAGAAAGAATCCATAAGCCCAGGAATAAAATGCCTTTCCATCTTCAATGGCAATAATAATAGATAACTGTGCATTAAGTGCTTAACATGTGTCTGTCAATGTTTTTCCTAAGTGCTTTACAGGCACTAACTCATGCAGGTTTCTTAACACTCCTTTGATGTAGACACTAGTTTCTCCATTTTCCAGGTAAGAAAACTGAGGCATGAGAGGTTTTATCTTGCTCTAAGACTTTGCTAACTCTATGAGGTTAAATTCGAAAGGTGGAAGGATGGTGGACAAAAGTAAGAGAGTGAATCAGTGTGAGATTAGCCTGACAGGAGATGGTCTTCCACAGACTGCCTCTTGGCATATAGTAGGACCACATTCCAGGGCAATGCCTTTCAAAAGAAAAGAGCAGACCGCAAGAATACCAATGATGCAGTTGCCCATTCCCCATCCAAAAGGGCACATTTTTTTCCTGCTGGTTTCTTTGGTTACCACAGTGTAATTAATCAGGTGCGGTTATTGATGAAGCCTTGAGATTGGTCAGACAGGCATAAAATGGGGTCCTTCATGCCAATATCATGTTATGCCTAGTAATTTTCCAAGCTTTGGCATATCACACTTGTTTTTCCTTCTCTCTCACCATCAACCTTATTAACATTCACTCAGTCATCTACAGATGTTTACTTTCATAGGAATATTAAAATAAGGAGAGAAGGAAGAGGTTTTGTTCCCATATTTTATTAACTAAAGCAGGGGTACAGTAGGCAGAGCCCAGTTCAAATAACTGGTTGTGTTTTTATTGTGGACAGAGACAATATTCTCTGATCATTCCTCCCTCTTTTGCAGTGTACTGTGGGACAGTTATAGCAAGTTGGTAAATTCAGCTGACAGATGAGATGACAAGATTACAAGCACTTTTTGTCATTAGTTCTTGAAAGAGAAAAAGTAAAATCTAAAATCTCATTTAACAAAAATAAGCAGAATATGACAGTGCTTATAGTACTGTGTCCAAACATTTCAGTGATCTGTGCATTTAGTAGAGGAGTCAATGACAAACCCAACCTGGCAGCATAAGGCTAATAATGATGAGTTTTTATTCAAGTGACAATGGCCCAAGAACCAAAATAAAGAAAAAAACATTAAAATCAAAAAAGATATTAACCTGGATGAGGACTCAGGGGACCTGCATGTTTTGACCTAACTCTGCCACTCACAAGCTATATGTCTTTGGCAAGTCACTTAGTTTCACTGCTTCTGTGTCTCCCTGCTCATAAAACGGAGATTATAATTGCTATTTGCACTTTCTGCCCCACACGACTCCTAAGCTCAGATGTATAGGAAAATGCTTTAGGAATCATAAAAATTAACTAAATTCATAAATGATGGTGATAATTACTGTGCTTAATAATAAAATATAACACCTAATAACAACAGCAGCAATAATAATGGCAATCATTGTTTATCACCCACTATGGGACAGGCATTCAGCTAAAGAATTTGATCCTTACAAAAACCTAATGAAATAAATGTAATCGCCATTTTATAGGTGTGTGAACAGGCTCAGAATTGTTGAGTATACTTCCCAAAGCATCACACCTAGCAAGTGGCAGAGGTGGACAAGTTGAAGGTTTCAGAGCTCATGCTTTTAACCATAACAAATACCACCAGACAAACAGATGAGCTTAAGCTATTTTCATGTGCCTTAAACATGAAACAAAACCATCCAACCCATCCATATAAATAGTTCTGTGCATGTGCAGTTTGCTAATTGCATGTGAGTATGTCTCCTACTCATGGCATTAATTTTTGAATTACTCATTTTTAAAACTATGAGTGCTATTTTTTAGTTGGTCAAAGACCTCCATGAATTAAATGAAACATGGAAAATTACAGAGGATCTGCAAATGGGCCCAGGAAGATTACACTTGTATTACTAGATAGTGTTACAGGGTAAAGGAATAAATAAAATAAATAGTTCACTGTACTGGAGAATAGAGACTGAGGGTGAAAGTTCTACGTGCTCTTTGGGAAGGCCTTTCTCAATAAACAGAAACCACTTAAAGTTTACTCCTAGTTTCCTGCTTCCATTACTTTCTGTTTTGTTGTCGAAGTCGGTCATACCTGTAAAATGGCACAAAGTATTCAGACTCTAAAATCTCTCTGAAGAGTCTACGAGATCGACTTGTGCTCACTACATGGGCCAAGGGAGATCATGTGGCTTGACCAGGGTCATACCACATGTCAGTTGCAAAACAGGACCCATTCATCTGCTGCTGGTGCTCAATTTCCTCTGCAACAGACTCTATAGAGAAACACAGTGAGAAAGTATTGAAGGATTCAGTCATTTCACCTGGACGTGTGAGTTGAGTAAATTTTACACGTGAGCCAAGACGAAATGACTCTGAATCCTTCAATATTTTCTCATGTCTCATAAAATGTAATAAGAACCATTGAAAGAAAGGGCCCAAATGTGTATGAGAATTTCACTGGAAGAAGGCTGAGAATATAGGTTGGCAAGAGAGTTTAAAAGATGCATGACGTAGGATTTCCCAACAGAGCTCAACACCACTGGAATGGGCTGCAGACTAGAAAATCAAATTAGAGATCCAAAGGCCTAAAACAAAACAAAACAAAACAAAACAAAACAACAAAACAAAACAAAATAAAATAAAATAAATTTTAATCAGGGGTGATTGGCAACCAGTGACTCTGGCCTGGCCTGGATTACTCTGGAGGTTCCTACCTGATCTTGCTTCTGCTCTTGCCCCATACATTCTGTTCTCACCAGCATAGGCATGGTGGTCCTTTTAAGGTCTAAGTCAAATCATACGATTTCCCTGCTCAGAACCCTCCAATGGCTTGCAACTCATTCAATAAGGTCCTTAGGTCTCTAGGCCAAGTTCCTGGCTCCAACCTTTGCACTTGCCATTCCCTCTGCCTGAAACATACTCTGCCTGAATACCGTTAGGGCTTATTTCTTCTTCCTTCTCCCAGTATCTTCTCAAATGCCACCCAGGTATTTCCTTTCATAAGATCCATGCCCACCAGAAGCTCTATCCCTTTAGGCTACTTTGGTTTTCTCTGTGGCCCAATGTCTGACATTATATTTCCTTGTTTATTCTCTGTCTCCTACCAGAGGAATAGAAATCCTGCGAGGGTAGAGACTTTTGTCTGCTTTGTTCATCTCTGTATTTAGAGCAACTCCAAAAGTTTGGACATCTAATAAGCTTTCAGCAAATAAATGAATAACCAAGAGAGAATTACCAATTTTTAATAATACTGAACTATTTCTAACTAATAAAACTAGACACCTTAAGAGGCCATGTTGATTAACAGGATAGTGACAATCTATAATAAGTAAATTTTGTTGCATAAGTAGTTTATAAAGTCTTTTCAACTCTTTTTTTTAGCTGTGACAAACATTGACTCCAGCTCCTATAATTTTGATAATACTGTTGACTTATTTAACAAATTCTAGTTCATTAATTGACTACATAAAGACAAACTTCATCCTACCAGAATGAAGAAAAGAAATATTTCCTGGGAGCATGCTAAGTGCTAGATCTATGCTACTCCTTCATAACTGTGGTAACATTTGTCACCACTTGTGTACAAATGAAGTGCAGACAGGTAATTAGCACGCTGATGATACCAGAATAGTTGAGCTGAATTCCAAACTTTACTGCTTTAAAGCACCCTCACGTAATTTTTTTCATGGTGCCCTTAGGCTAAAAAAACAAGAACAAACAAATAACTATAACAATTATGTCCATTATGCAGAGTTTGGCCCAATCAACCTAATCCATTTTCATAACCTATAATAACAAGTTATTATTGGTACCTGTTATATACTGTACTTCTCAAATGTTGGAATCTAAATGGACACTCATCAATTTTAGAGATTCCTTTTTACCAGTGATTGCTACAAACCCAGCAGCACATATGAATCAAAAGGTATGTACCAACGTAATGTTTAAACTGTGATTTGTAACTAATATTTCATACAGAATTCAAGAGATGTCTATGTGCTACCTTTGAAATTTTAAAATATCCGGCAATGCTCCAGGGCACCTTGATACACAGTTCAGGAGATGTGAAGTTAAACTACAGACCTTTATCTGAACCCTGGTTCCAGGCCCTATTATGTCTTTTACCTGCTTTTGAAAGTATCATACACAACCAAATTAATGAGTTCCAAATGCAAAAGATTCATCTATAGATATCATCATAGGTCTTTCAGGGTCATTCTTACAAGAAGCAACTACTGTTTCATTGAATACAAATCTCCTGACACCAAGATATTACCACCTTCTACCCTACTCACTTATCTTAATTTACAATGCTAAAAGTTTAACTTTTTGTCTTGAATATATACTTGGTGGTCCTCATTATTTATGGATTCCTTACTTATTTGTCTACTCCTTAAAATTCATTTGTAATCCCCCAAATCAATAACTATCTTTATTGTTATTCCCAGACATCAAGAGTGTAAAAAATCTGAGTCACAGGATGTGCATGTTCCCAGCTAAGGTCAAGCACCACAGTGCTCTGCCTTTTCATTTAAGGTCTCATACTGGAAACAAGTGCTCTTTTTCTGGTCTATTTAGTGCCACTTGTCTTGTGCTTTTTGTTGGTGATTTCTCTATTTAAAATGGCCTCCAAGTAGAGTGCTGAAGTATCATCTAGTGTTCCCAAGTGCAAGAAGGTGTGATGTACCCTACATAAAAACACATGTGTGTTAGATAAGCTTCGTTCAGTCATCAGTCAGCACAGTTGGCCATGAGTTCTGTGTTAATGAATCAACAGTATGTTGTTTTGTTTTGTTTTTGAGACGGAGCCTCACTCTGTCACCCAGACTGGAGAGCAGTGGTGTGATCCCAGCTCACCATAACCTCTGCCTCCCACGTTCAAGCAATTCTCTTCTCTCAGCCTCCCAAGTAGCTAGGATTACAGATGTGCACCACCATGCCCAGCTGATTTTTGTCTTTTGTTTTTTTGTTTTTTTGTTTTTAGTAGAGATGGGGTTTCACCATGTTGGCCGGGCGCAGGTGATCTGCCCGCCTGGGTCTCCCAAAGAACAATACATATTAAAGAAGGTGTCTTTGAACACAAACTCACATAAAACAAGGTTAAGTATTGATCAGTTGATAAAAATGCAGCCAGAAGCTCAGTCACCTAACCCTGCATTTCTCCTAGGAGCAATGATTCAAGATTCACAAATTTGGTGTTCACAGTGAATTTGCAGAACACTACTGTAAGAAATGAGAAATGGCTATATGTTGGTCTGCCAGATTTGCATATATATTTGTAAGCCACTTTGTGGGGATAATCAGAAAATTATTATGTACCTGACAGATCCCAATGGGCAAGCCTCAGGAAGAAGGGAAAAAAAAAAGAGTTTTATGGAGGACGGGTAGAGTAGATTGCTCCAAGAGAAAAGGGAAGTTCTGAAAGCTGAGGCTGGAATACAGTAAGAACAAGCTTTGTCTACTTCAGAGGGTTGCCTGGAGCTGGCCTGAAGCACTCGGATACCAACATCATCATTAAATATGTATTGCCTGCCAAGAGACAAGATGATAAAGAACTTGACCCTTCAGGGTCCTTTCTGTATTAGTTTTGGGGGAAAAAAATCTTTCTTTGCAGCCTTTGGGAGGGAAGGAGGTATGGTCAAATTTTCTGGGAAAGAAACAGTTCTACCTGTCTTATTGTCTATCTTCCTTAGTACAAGGGATTTTTTTTTTAAAGTAGACTCAACCATTACATTCAGACAGAAAACCAAGAAATTATTTAAGTGCAAAATGAAGCCATTTAGGTGCTGAATGGAGAAGGATTTTAAAAATAACAATTTGTACATACTGTACACTTCTCTCCTAAATTTTAAGTGGTGTGAAATCCATCTAATCAAATCACTTAAAATATCGAAATAGAGAAATGACACTTCACGTGACAAAGATATGACATTTTATCTAACATTGTGTGTGTATGTGTGTGTGTTACAGCTCATGAATGAGCAAGTGAATGAGGGCTATAAACTTCCTCAGCTTCCCAGATGAATGGTTGTCACAAACATATGAAGGCTAACAAAGCAGAAAAATGGCAAAAGAGCGAATATAGCTTGAGGATTACAGTGGGATTTAGTACCAAAAATGCTTTGAAAATATAACTCTCATGCCCTATTACCTTATTTCACAAGTTAGTACATAATGGGAAAAAATGATCTCATTTGTTATGGGCCTAAAAGGCTGAGTATCCTTCCCTTGTCCTCTCTTCCAATTCTTTTATCCCTTTTCTCTGTCATCCTCCCATCTTTCTAGGTATCTCTCTCTCCCTTCTCTCTAGTGCACTCACACGCGCGCGCACACACACACACACACACACACACATACAGAAAGAGAGAGAGATTTAGGCTCTGTGCCAAACAAAACACCACAGTGTGCCATAAAATAATATTTTGGAGACATTTGGTTAAATAAAATGTATTTTTAAAATCATAACTAATTTCACCTTGTTCTTTTTTCTTTTTTAGTGTGTTTACTAGAATATTTTAAGTCACAAGTGTGGATACCATTCTACTGGACAGCATGCTTTTGGGATTAGCACTGCAGAAGCCCCACCTCTGCTTCAACTGTAATAGCCATAAATGTGCTTTTGCATATGCAGTATATGTGAAGAAATAAAGATTATTATGTGGCTAATAAATATGTGTGAACATTACTAAGCTAAACTGTTGGTTAGATAAGGAGAAAAAACTTCATCTTATATTGGATTATAAAGCAGTTAAATAAAATGAGTTTAGGTAGATGTCTTAACAGACATATGTGAATTTGCCTTGTGGGTGAACAAAGAAAGTTACAAATGAAACTATATGAGATTTTAAATCAACTATAATATGTATTTTCTAGGCCCGTGTATATATATTAATTGTTTAGACAACATTTTGGAAGACACACGTACCTGACAACAGAAGTCTGAAGATGAGAAGATAGTGGAGTTGGAAATAAGAGGTTTGCTATTAGGCTATCCAGCCTTATTTATACTAAATTATTTTTATGTAAAGAGAAAGTAATTATGTATCACTTCATAGATGCATAATGATAATAACCATTATTATTATGTGTTATTATTATAAACACCACTATGCTGTGTAATCTTCATTTCTTTCTAGCCCATGATCTTTGGATCCTGATGGGAACAGTGTTAGTAAGAGGTACAAATGGAAAATAGCAGGGGTATCCGTCAAGATTGTAAGAAACTGAGGAAATTATGCATGCAAGAAATAGGCAGGGAGTTGCCCTTTAGAATATTCAGTGCTCACCTGAACTCATTGATATTACGTATCCCTTCATAAGTATTAAGCTCACCTTGTCTGACTAAATAAGGAGCCAAACAGCTTACCAAGTTAAACTCAGTAATTACAAAATAAATAATCAATAAGAGAGTTAACTCCTTAGTTTCCTACTAGGAGTTCTGACCAGCTCTGAGCTACAGAGGCCTCACATACCCTGATCATCAGCACAGCCTTTCTGATGTCCCGAACGCCGTCATACACCAGGCGAGAGGCATCGATGAACTCATTCTCCTCAAATGGTTGAGGAACGTTGGCACTCAGGGCTTCAATGGCAACCTCTACTTGTTCAGCAAAGCGTGGCATCACTGGGTTAAAAATAAAAAGCAGAGGATTAGGCAACTTTTCTCTCACTACCTCTCATTCCAGCTTTTGGACAAAGTAGCAGGTGCCCGGGTATTCTAACAGTTAACTGGAGCAAGACACTCATCTGTCCAGTTTGAAGTGAGCCCAATTTAGTCGTCTTTATGACAGTTACCTCGGCAGCAGGGAAAGAAAACTTTCCCAATTGTTATTCTATGCATGGTGACGGTTTGCAAAAGAGAAAGTTTTTGAAACCTGCCCACAGTAGTGTGTGAATATAGTTTTCATGTTACCCTAACCCCAAACTGAGTTGTATTTCTGCTGGTTACTGGTTACTGTAAATCCTTGGCCAAGTTTTAACCTGTTTCTTTGTCTATAAAATATAAAAAATCCTACTTCATGATTCAGTGGGATAATGCAAAAAAGTTTTGGGTGGAATCTGGCCCTTTGGAAGTATCAATAAATATTTTAGTATCATCAGATGTTAGAGTCATAGCTGGTGAGTAGCAGACCTTAATCCACATGGCTTCACGGTCAAGTGTGGATGAAATGATACAACCCATCCCACTTCTGTCAGAAATACAGGACTTGAGACATGGGGGAGGGGAGGGCGGAGCAAGGGAAGCTGGGGAAGGACTGTGTAATAGAAAGGATGGAAACATGAGATATTTCAGCAGAAAGGCCTATGGAAGGAGAAGATCAATGGACTCAAAGATAAAGTGTTCCATCTTACCAGGACCACCTGGATGTGAAAGAGGATACGTATATAAATTCCTAAAATGCTGACACTTTGTTCTTTTCACAGGGATCCTGCACACACCCTAGAGATTTGTGGAAAGTAAACTCAGCGGAGTGTCTGGAAAACCTCCACTAACTTCTTAAAAGATGCTGCTGATTCACTGATTCTCAAAAATTATAATTCAATTTTCTCAGCTGTTATCCTGTAACAATCAATTCATATAGTAAATGAAAGCCATAAGCATATTCGTTTTGTTTACAAGGATGATAAAATAGAAACATCATTCATCTATTTCCCTTTCTGAACTTTCATGCCTGATTCCTCTTTATACTCACTTTCATCCTCTGTGGATACTTTAATATCCATTTTAATCCCTGTGTGAGAAATTCTGCTAAATTACTTTACTCTCTAGGGTCAGAGTATTCAAGATAAACATTCCTGGAAAAACGGGGAGACAGCAGGGTTAGAGGAAAACTGTGTGCCTACACTTTAGTAGAAATTATCGAAACCACAGCATGCATGGGGAAATCTCCTTCTCTGGATGAATTACTATAATTGGTTCTCTATATTACCTGAATTTTTCATTTAGGCTTTTAAACTATATTTAGATAAAAGAATTTGGGAAATAGTAAGATGTACTGCCACAAATATGAATCAAATAAAACTACATTTCTAAAAACCACTGCATTAAACTCAGACTATTGGAGTTATTCATTTGTGTTGGGAATAAACTTTTTTAAATGACTGAATAGTGAGCATGAAATTATTTTTGCATATATTAGAATTTGGGAATAAGTATCTTCTTAAATTACAAGTTCCCTCTTTCTTAAACTGAGTTATATTAATGCCACTCCATGATGTCTACGCTGCCATAGGTATGACCATCCGTGATGTTATAGTTCTATGTAATACCACAAAGTAGCTTTCAGGGGCATAAAACTGTTTATCCCTATGTGTGTAACTGATAAAGAATTAGTGCTCCTGCATGTATATAAAATAAATAGACTACTTCCACAAATCAATAAGGAAAAATATTAAAAACTGACAGAGAATTAGCACACTCAATTCACAGAAAAGCAATCCATATTGCTGATAAATACACAGTAAGACTTCACTCATAATCGGAGAAATTATAATGCAAACAATGAGATGTAATTTCATACTTATCGGCATAGGTAAACAAATTAAAGCATAATAATATTAATTATATTGAGCACACAGACAAAATGGTACTTTTCTACTACAGATGGGAGCACAATGGTTACACATCGTTTCGGCAAGTGTTTGACAAAATCTAGTAAAATCCACTCCCTGTGATTTGGGGCATTCTCTAGGGGCTTGGCCCAATATTAACTTCTAAAGAGATGCTGATTAGGACGGGTAAGTAATTATACATTGGAGACACAAAAATGTTTGTGTGTCTCTATGGTTACAGTTGTTTCCTCCTAGGTTATATATTCCAAGGGTTAAGAAGAAAATTATACAAAACCTGAGAATGAAAATAACTGCTTTAAGGGAGCTCTGTCGACAGGCTCTACCCCAGCCCTATTCTGAATCCTCCAACTCAGGAACCACTTTAAGATGCTCATTGCGCTGGGTGCGGTGGCTCACGCCTGCAATCCCAGCACTTTGGGAGGCCGAGGTGGGTGGATCACGAGGACAGGAGATCGAGACCATCCTGGCTAACACGGTGAAACCCCGTCTCTACTAAAAAAACACAAAAAAATTAGCCTGGCCTGGTGGCGGGCGCCTGTAGTCCCAGCTACTCGGGAGGCTGAGGCAGGAGAATGGCCTGAATCCAGGAGGCAGAGCTTGTAGTGAACCAAGAGTGCCCCACTGCACTCAAGCCTGGACGAAAGAGCAAGACTCAGTCTCAAAAAAAAAAAAAAAAGAAAATAAAAAGAAAAAAAAAAAACTAGATGCTCATTGCAGATCCACAGACAGTACACCTGGATGGGATAAAACAGACTTAAGGATGTGAATCAGGGGATAGTCAATATATTAAAGTGAATAAGCCCTGAGGTCAAAGTTTGAGTGGGAAAGCAATATCCTTTGAGTAGGAAAAGAAACATCATTTGTGAAAAATTTTAAAATACACAAATGAAAAATGTGCATAATTTAAACATATACATTTGTATATGTTCTTACATGTTCTAAAAGGATATATACCACTTTAAATATAGTAGTTACCTTTGAGATGGAAGGAGAGACATGTGTTATATTAGTCTCTGTTCTTTTTTGTATCTTTGAATCTTTTCATAATTCACATGTTTAAAAAGAAATCAAATTATTCTCAAGGTTGTACTTCTTATAAAACTGGGCTCTGAAAAAATAAAGTTCTATCAGACGGCCCAGAACATGATAGAAACCAATCTGAACAATATCATTAAGTGGGGATGTCCCTTAGAAATTGTGACTGTGATCAAACACTTAATATTCTGCCTTAGTAACTGCCAACTAAGAAGTTGAGTGGGAAAATGCCCACCACTCAGACCGCAACCCGCAAGAACACACCTTTATTTGCATGAAGACCTTTCTCAAATATAAAGGGGTGAGAAAGGTTATAGTGTTGCTTTGTTTGTGCAAGGTCACCCTGAGGAAGAGATGGGGAGGAGGACAAGGTAGAAGGTGACATGCTATTACGTTGGTGCAAAAATAATTGCAGTTTTTGCCATCTTGCTAAAACCACCTCCTGGCCTGATGCTGCACCCAAGGAAGAGAGAAGAAAGCTAAAACCTAAAGAGATGATTTTCATGGGGGCTGCTCTGCAGCTCAGAATACATCTAGTAATGCTGTGACACCAAGTTTGGAGAAGAGGATTCTATTTGAACCAGCATGGCATATAGTATCTCTCTAGTGAGGTTTGGATGGTAGGGCTTTGGTATAAACAACAGTGTTATTGAGCTGGGGTTGTCAGAAGAGGCAGAAGCAATGAACTTTTAGGAAGAGATAGGAACAGAAATACCATCGACCTTCCAAGGGGGAAAAAAAAAAAAAACGATAGCTGAGAGGGTGCAAGTTCTTTATCTTTAAAATAGGGGCGCCGGGCGCGGTGGCTCAAGCCTGTAATCCCAGCACTTTGGGAGGCCGAGATGGGTGGATCACGAGGTCAGGAGATGGAAACCATCCTGGCTAACACGGTGAAACCCCGTCTCTACTAAAAAAAAAAAATACAAAAAACTAGTCGGACGTGGTGGCAGGTGCCTGTAGTCCCAGCTACTCGGGAGGATGAGGCAGGAGAATGGCGTGAACCTGGGAGGCGGAGCTTGCAGTGAGCCGAGATCGCGCCACTGTACTCCAGCCTGGGCGACAGAGCGAGACTCCGTCTCAAAAAAAAAAAAAAAAAAAAAAAAAAAAAAAAAAAAATAGGGGCTCAGAACGCAATTGAACCTTAATATTTAAACCATCTTATTATATTCCTTGGCCAGTAACACATAAAACTTGAAATCATTCAATTGATTACATTTACTGTAACTGACAAGACATCTATTTTTTTTCTTACCATAAGTCAGTGTTTTTCTGGGTCTGACCCTCAAGAAACTCTTTCTCTGAGACCAATCCTAAGCACATTCAATATTTATTTAGGGATTAGTCAACTGCTACTGTTCTTTAAACACCATTATCCCTGCTCTCCACATTGCTGCTCTTTGCTCATTCGGTCTTACCCTATTCTGCTTTTAAGGGTGATGAGGCTGGGCACGGTGGCTCACATCTATAATCCCAGCACTTTGGGAGGCCAAGGTGGGTGGATCACCTGAGGTCAGGCATTCAAGAATAACCTGGGCATCATGGTGAAAACCCACCTCTACTAAAAATACAAAAATTAACCAGGCGTGGTGGTGGGCGCCTGTAATTCCAGCTACTCGAGAGGCTGAGGCATGAGAATCTCTTGAACCTGGGAGGCAGAAGTTGCAGTGAACCGAGATCGTACCACTGTACTCCAACCTGGGTGACAGAGTGAGACTCCGTGTCAAAAAAGAAAGAATGATGAGACATAAAAACCAAAGTTTATAGAACAATGACCCATCTTGACAGAACCTAAGATGTTAGTTTGACTATTAATTCCTCTAATACTTTGGTAACGTGTAAAAAAACTAGACCGGGTGCAGTGGCTCACACCTGTAATCTCAGCACTTTGGGAGGCCGAGGCAGGTGAATCACAAGGTCAGGAGATCGAGACCATCCTGGGTAACACACTGAAACCCCCATCTCTACTAAAAATACAGACAATTAACTGGGTGTGGTGGTGGGCACCTGTAGTCCCAGCTCCTTGGGAGGCTGAGGCAGGAGCAAGAGAGCGAGACTCTGTCTCTTAAAAACAAAAACAAAAAAACAAACAACAACAACAACAACAAAAACCTAAATACCCCAAAAGTAATACTGAGACAGAAAAAGTTTCAAACTTCCTCAAATATGATGCTGCTTCTGCCTCTTACTAATTAGGACAAAACACAGCATTGCCTTTGTGATTCACACATTATGTATTAACAGAGTTTTTGATATAAGAATATAAATAGAAACTTCTTTCTGCTTTCTGAATTACATCCAAAAACTGTAGGTACCACTTTACAGTTATTTATCAGAAATGCTGATTTGTTCTCAATAGCTTGTGTCCTGAAAGGGTGATCAAAGTCAGAGATAAACTTTTAAATTCTGGCTATATTTCTGTAGGCAGTGCACACACTAGGCCACAAAACGATGACATTCTAGGAGTAATGAGATCAGAGTTAAGTATGCATATAAAAATCAAGGTCGCATCATTCTAGTGTTGGAGGTCCTAAACCAGAGGTGAGAAAGTTCTGGAATAAATTCTCCTGAGAGATGTCAGGGGTGAAGTTTCAGAGCACAGGGTGAGTCAGTTAAATGAATGAGAAGTTGTGTTAAATATTTAAATAGGACTGCTGACAACCCAAAGGGCAAAATCCAAGGTCAACCAAAGGTAGTGGAGATGAACAGCCAGGTAACCTCACTACCTTTAGGTATATAAAAGGTGCTTGCCCCTGCTTTAAGCATTCCAATGATTCCCTATAATACAGAGAGAACTATAAAACCTCTTTATCAAGAAACAAACATAAGCAAGCATCTATTATCTGCCTATATGGTTCCTGCATCTTTCTGTCTCATCACTTATTACCACATATTCTCAAATGTTCCAATTAGACAGAATTACTTCAATGTCTCCAAATATGAAATGGACCCATAGCAACATATCCATGAATGATTTATTCTCTCATACTGAAATGTACATACTTGTCTTTGGCCCAGGTGAACTCCTGCTCAACCTTTAATCTTCACTGTAGAACTAATTGCCATTGTGAAGCTTTCTTTAATCCCCAGAACCCAAAGTAGATCATTCTCTACAATTCTCTATAATTTTATAGCATCCTAATGTCTCTCACACACACTATTACAGTACTTCATATACTGTATTAGGCTAGTTCATTGGTATTTCTGTATGTCAACTGTTTCACATATGAGTCGCCTTCAGGCAGAGACCATCTCTGCTTCATTCTTCACATTTAAACCCTCATCCTGCTTCTAGTACAGACAATCTATCCAGTTGGGTAGAGAAGGATGAGAAGTAAAAGAAGGGGACAGGAATAAACGGGGAAAATTAAGATGAGAACTCCTTTTGTCATCCAGTATTTCAGGGACAAAATGAGTAGCATCACATTTCACATACTAAGTCTCTCTTTTTCTGCCCATCATTTAGCATTGGTTCAGTAGTTTTATTAAAGAGTATCACGAGTCATTTAACAAGTGATTAGTGAGCGTTCTGGGTTTGGTCTCTAGGGATCTTTCAGAAACCTGAGCTCAGAATTCTTTCAGGACTCTGCTTCTTCAGAAGGAGCATCACCATTGAGCCAGAAGAAAGATTCATAATTCTGTTCTCAACTACTTCACCAAGTCCAGTCAAGCACATCTGCATGCACAGGGGTCACTCAACTGTGGTGGTGCAGTCAGCTAACATACTCTGAGTGTGTTCCTCGCCAAATTTTATTATGGAGCATAGAGAAAAGAAAATAGACAAAGTCCCTGTTTGAGAGAGATAACCAGTTTGGTAACTGTTAAAATAATAAAATAAGAGCATTGAAAGGAATCTTAAAAGAAAATAAAATATCAGGACAGGGAAGGAATTGCAGCTAATTCCAGTGCAGGAATTAGTACAATACCCTCCCCCCATCACAGATAGCCACTGAGCCTCTGCTGTAACAGTTGGAATTTGGTAAAGATTAGGGAAAGATCATAGTAATTGGAGCCAGAAAGTATTAATTTGGAGAAACACTGTGGGGCCTTTCCAGTGGCCTCAATACCAGGTAAGTGTTGTTTGATGTTATTTCTACAGGTGAAGTATGCTTTCCCAAAAATGGTTCCTATCAGACACCGCTAAGGGATTATTCAGGTGGCCCCCCAATTAGATGCCAGAACAGAGGGAAAAAAAAGGGTAAAAGAGAGTGTGACATAAATTACCAGGGCCCTAAAGTTGACCAAAGGGAACTCTGACGGGCATTTATAAGGCACGGGGTGTGCCTTGATGATTCTACACATCCATGAAACATAATCAGTTGTAAGGACACTGAGTCTGAAGTTCCAGTTCACAGTGTAGAAGTAGAAACTACCCCAAACTGAAGCCATGACACATTTCTCCCTTTAGTTCCACTTAAGAACAGAGGACAAATCATAGAAGCTGGCCAACATTTTATATTAGTGATTTTAGTAAAGAATGTCATGATCATAAATTAAATTAATAAAAGGTCTTTAAGTATTCCTCCCAATTCACCCCCACATGGGGGACTTTAAAAATCCTCAGCTCAGAATCTTTTTAGAGATGTTTGGGTAGGAGCATTACCTACTAGGCAAATGGATCTATATGTCTACTTCACAAATAATGACTATTTCATTTCTATATGTATTTATAGACCCATGCACTCCACCAGGTGTAGGTGTGTGCCTTCCCTAGGAGGTACGAGGGTGGTTGGAATCTTGTTAAAGCACTTGGCTAAGAGTTCCTACACTGTTCAGAGCTTTCACTTCCTCCACACATGCACTCGAATCTTGGTTATGACTTCTGACACCACAGGTTAAAGAGATTCTTCTGCAATTAATGTTTCAATCTCTAAACCTAAGTCAAATTGAATTTTTCCTAATGATGCCATTAGTTTTCTATTCCTTTTGGCATGCACACTGATCTTTATGTACCAGCTTTGTCTTTCTATGTACCATTCCCCGACGCTTACCTGTTCTCTTTGACTCCAACCCACTTGTCCAATCGCCTTGAGCGAATCTAGGCAGTTCCTTCTCCAGGATCTAGCTCTGTTATTCCTCTGTCCCCCTCCTGTCCACATACCGCATGGCTTCATTTTGCCTCAGTAGATCTTTTGTGCTCTAAATGCCACTGCACAAGGTAATAAGGCTATTATACCAGCATTTGAGTATGTCCCTATTAACTCCGTGTTGTGGGATTTGTCCACACACCTTAGGACTGTTGTATCTAGTTATGCCATTCATTGCCCTTATGGTTTCTCCTATCCTCATGTATTTGCAAATATGTATGTGTGTGTGATAGGTGCCTCTGAGAGGGCCCCCAGTGATTCTTCTTCTCCTGGTATTCATGCCTTTGTGTAATCTCCTCAACCTTGAATGTGAGCTGGAACTAGTAACTCACTTCTAACCAAGAGAATATGGCAAAAAAATGATGGGATGCCACTTCTGATATGAAAAAATGATGCTGGCTTCTGCTTTCTTACTATCTGGGTTACTTACTCTGATGGAAGACAGTTGCCATGTTGTAAGAGGCTCTAAAGAAAAGCCCACATGGCAAGTTAAATTTGGGGGTAATTTGTTACACAGAAATATATAACTAATGTAGTATGCTATGTCATAAGTAAAACTATCAGTAAAAATAGCTATACCCTAAGTAAAAATATTGGTAAAAAAAATAGCTAGCAGGACACATTAAAATTTCTGTTTAATTGTAGCAACGATGCTTGCTCTACATTTCAAGTATATTTATTGGTTCCAGGAAAATGTGTAAATGAATCTTGATATTTAATTTTACACAAGTTATTAAACCAATTTAAGCCTCAGTTTACTCAGTATAAAACAAAAATAACAATCATTTCCCTTCGGGGCTTACGTAAAGATCAGAAATACATTTAACAAGTTTATGACTAAATTTTATATGCCAATCTAAGCAGTACTCTAGGCACTGGGAATCGAGTGGTAAATAACACAAATACGTTACACCTTGGAGGCACTTAGAAACAAGTAGGATGCATGTCAGATGATTACCATGCTGCCTACCACATGAAAGAGCCACAGTAAATGCTTCTTGGGGCTGTCTTCACACCACTACTTTCTGCATTTACCCATGCACACACTGTTTCTAACAGGCAAAATCACCTAGTCTCTTTTGGAAAGAACTTGAAGGTACAACCAAATGATTCACCATGGGGGGGAAAAAAAAAGGTGGGCATAATGGGACACAGCACACCAATTAGTGTTGGATCTGAAAACTGGGAACTTGGTACACTTTGTTTTGAAAACTGAGCTTCCCCAGTTCTATGCCCTTCTCTCCCCTCAGCAGCCTGGTATCATCCTGGTGACAGTGTTGCATTTTTAATAGGAATTTCCTGTGAAATCTGCCCTCAGGACAAGATTTGATAAACTTGCTCCTAGAACTTTCCTTTTTATCTTTCTTGCCAAGAAGGCCAGTGTTAAACACTGTGTTCCATCATGACCTCCCCAGATCCATGAGGAAAGAAAGTCTTTGAAAGACTTTACCAACAAAGTAGTAACTTCCAAAATATAAAGACAAAACAATTCAAATTCAGCTTGCCTAGCCCAGTTAAAACAGTTTCTAATCAGCCACCCAGTTTCATCCAATATTCTCTTGAAACTATTTCCCTTCTATCTCATATTTATACCACTTTAATTATTTAATTTACATCACTTGATTGAATTTAAATCTTAAGTGTCTTCACTTCAAATGCTTTTTAAAAATCCGGCAGAGGCAGTGTAGAAATAAACCTTACATACTTTCTCTAGATTTCAATCTTCCTCTGCCTAGACCAATGATATACTAACTTATCTTCTGTCTTGAGACATCAGGTTAGAAGCCGAAAATTGGAATCCAGGAGCAAGGACAACAGTACCCTGGCTTAATCTGCTCCTTATTCGCTGCTATTTGTCAGCGGTTTCTACCTTCTCCAGACAACTATCATCATCTTGGCCCGTCCCAATTCTTCCTGAATACATTCTTGGACTTTCCTTTCATCAGAGTCAATCATCTGTTACCTCTGTGGGAGTTTCTAAAGGCTGCCATTTCCATAAATTCATGTTGGGAAAATTATAAATGTATATTTCAAACATAAATCAAATTTAAGTTCCAGAAGGCAATACATAACCCATGAGCTGAATTGTTTGATAAAAGATGAAAAAGGACTGCCTAGAAGGAGGGGGAAAAAAAAACTCTCTAAATTCCATTCACGACAACTACCCTAAAAGAATCAGGGAGCATCCATCTGCTCTTGTCTAGACACAAATTCCTTTTCCTGAGGAAAGAAAATACTTGCTTGGAAAGTTTTCTTCTATTTTAAAATAAGCATTTCAAAAATAATCACAAATGGTTTATAACTTAAAAGGATAGCACATTTAATTCTGAAACTTAAAGAAAGAATAAAGTATTGAGCATGAGCATGATGCCTTATTTAGCTTACAGTGTGTCAAAACCTAGCCTAATAAATAGAGTCTAATTTGGCATCTGTGATGTTTAAGTACTTAGATTGCATTAAGATGTAATAAAGTACTTGCTAAAAATTTATTGCACATAATTTAAAAGATTCTTATCTTGATCATTAAGTATGCAATTTAAGGAGGGTTTAATCCCCCAGAATAAGGCAACTGTGTCATTATGTGACTCATTTATATTAATAACATTTTTGAATTTCAACTCTTAAAGCTGCAGGTAACAGAGAGGTAGACTCAGATCTTAACAGGTTAAAATTTAACAAAAACATGCAAAAAGTCAATACATACACATACGCCTCAGGTATTAAGATGGACAGAGGACAGATATAAACATTAGGACAGATATAAACATAAGCGGAAAAGTGGGTAACAAGAGTATGAAATACTGGGCAGTATATGGTAGGTACAAAATGAGTAACACAGATAAGAAGAGTAATAGGTACACAGAAGAGTGGGCTTGTCTGGTTAGAAAGGGGACTTCACTGACAAAGAAATCAAGTAGAATTAGAGGAAAGGTAAAATATAGAAAGGCAAACCAGGAGCCAGGTGAGATGGCTCATGCCTGTAATCCCAGCACTTTGGGAGGCTGAGGTGGCAGAATCCCATGAGGCTAGGAGTTGGAGACCAGTCTGGCTAACATAGCAAGACCTGTCTCTAGAAAAAAAAAAAAAAAAAAAAAATTAAAATTTGGCAAGGAGGTCATTTGGGGGCTACTCTGGCCATATACATAAAAATAGAGTACTTCTTTGGTTCTTTTGTCCACCTGTTATTTCAGGCCCTCCAGCTACATGCAAAGCTTCCCTTATTTTTTAATTACCCAAACTATTTCTGGAATACTCCAAAGATGTACCACATGTACTGCCAAATGAGTGGCTGTTAGCATATTCTTCCTCTGATTCAAACACCTATCACTGATATGGCAGTTTCCTCTCTGTCAGAGAATCTGGGTGACGGGAACTTACTATAGCCTCAGTTGTGCACCATTAAAGCATCCAGGCCACCAGTTCCAGTGAACACCAGCACTGACTCTGCTAGACACAATATGCAGGCTCCTAATTTACTCCACGGCCATTACCACAGATGCTGGTCTCTGATGTCCTTGAAGTGACAAAGAACCACATGTACTTTCCAGTTCCTAGGATTCTGAATCCATGAAGAACTGGAGATTCATGTCTTTTTTTTTTTTTTTTTTGGTTGTACTTTGGCAAACAGGCACTAGAGAAGTGCTGTTTGTTCTGCTATGTCACCCCAAATTTATAGCCTATACCCCTGCAATTGAGAATCTTCCAATGTCTACCCTACCCCATCCCCACCTTCAGGTTAAGGATTTTATTGTTAGAATAAAATTTTATATCTTACTTTCTCTTCCTGTGTTATATAATTTACCTTTTTAAAAAATAAATGGAACATGTTATACATAATTTTTCCACCTCATTTTTAACCTAAAAATATAGTCAGATTGTATAGTTAATTCCCCATTCTGTTTTATAGCTGCATAATACTCCAATACTCCATTGTGTGATTAGACCATAATTTATTCAACCAGTGCCCTAAAGCTAGATATTTGTGTTGTTTCTAGCTTACAGTCTTATAATAAATAACTTTGTGCATATGTTGTTATATTTTTTGCCAGTACCTCTGTAGAACAGATTTTTAAAAGTGAGATTGCTTTCCAACTGTTAAATATGTTCTTTTGATAGAAGATGTCAACTTTCCTCCATTTTGCCCATCCACATGCAAAATATGAGACGACTTTTCCTCATCCTTGACAACAGAGGATATTATAGAACTTTTGGATCTTTGCCATTCTGATGGGTAATAGTTTTTCAGAGTAGTTTTTAATTTGCATTTATCTTACGAGAGAGGTCAAACAACTTTTCTTTTGATGAAGAATCATTTACATTTCTATATTGTAAGCTATCTGGTTGTGGTCATATTTTCTGAGGTGGTTCTTCAGACTCTGATGCTGAGAGAGCTGAACATGTCTGAACTGTGGGAGAACACATTTACAAACACAGCACTGTACAGAAAATATTTTCATGTTTCCGTATGGTCAAGCCTTTCTGAACAAAACTACCGGCAACCTGGTTCAAAGGTTAACAGTCCTAAGATAGTGAAATAACCTGGAAAGAGATTTACAGGCTTATCTTCCCCAGAGATATGTTTACATTTCAAAGAGGGATAAAACTAGGAACCATACATTTATATTCCAAAAGGTTTTAACAACTTGGGCACCTCCTGGACAGAATTCGTTTACATAAAAGAGAAAACGTGAATGGGCCCGGTGGCTCACGCCCGTAATCCCAGCACTTTGAGAGGCCGAGGCAGTCAGATTACCTGAGGTCAGGAGATCCAGATCAGCCTGGCCAACACGGTGAAACCCCGTCTCTATTAAAAAGAAAAATAAAAAAGTAAAAAAAAAATAAAAAATAATTTAGCCAGGTGTGGTGGTGAGTGCCTGTAATCCCAGGTACTTGGGAAGCTGAGGCAGGAGAATCACTTGAACCTAGAAGGCAGAGGCTGCAGTGAGCCAAGACTATGTCCAGCCTGGGTAACAAGAACGAAACTTCATTTTAAAAAAAAAAAAAAAAGAGAGAAATGTTTCTCTCCTGCCCTGAGGAGGAGCACCAATTTCTAAATAAACTCCTAGATTCATGATTGTATGGTTCCCCACCTGTAGCACAGACCTCCGCTGTATGTGCAGAATCCATCTGCCCTCATCATATTGCTCCAAGAGCGGGAATGGAACATGGGAAACTGACATGCTTACTGTGCAAAGTAACGTTTGTTCTCTGATCCCAAAACCTTGCATTTGCTTTTAGGAAAAATTATATAGGTATTCAAAAGTTTATCAGATTCCTACAATACTTTGAGTATATAGGTTTTAGTCATATAAAAAAAGACAAATTATACATTATCTATTTAAGGGCTCTTTACTGGATGGGGCTTCTTTCTCATCTTCCTACATTTTCGACTTAAAATCAATCATGCAGAAGTAACTTAGACTGTGGATAGTCCTTCCTATCTCTAATACCTAATAGTTTGTCTTCCCAATAAGCTGCCCCACCACCTTCTTCTGACATCAGTCTCCTACTCCAGCCCCTCATATTCCAGTCACAGGCAGGTCACTCAGATCTGTCCAATCATAAAGCTCTATTCTACTAGCCACAGAAACCAGTCCAACTGAAGGAAGCATACGCCAAAAAGCCAATCAGATGATTTCCCATTGATATGCAGAAATTGGTCTTGAGCTACAAACCTGAGGCTGCTGGTAGACATATTCTCTATAGAAAAAAAAAAAGCATAATGTTCTCATTTTTGGTATTCATTTAATCAATACATATGTATTAAATGTGTTCCATGAAAACACCATTCTAGGCTGTGGGTACCTATAGAAACACTTGCCTCTAAAAACAGACAATCCTGTTATAAGCACAGTCGTTTACATTGAAGAGGACATACCATACTAAATAGCTTTCTGGTGTCTCCACCTGAGACTAGAGCTATATCTTAAAGAAGAATCTCAATAAACAGATGTAAAGCAGGAGGAGGAGGAGATGAAGAACATTGCAGGGAGGACAGAGGGAGCAGCATGGATATGTTTTGCCTGGAGAATAATGAAGGCCCCCGTCCAGATGGTGCAGAGGGTTTATACAGGGGACTCATGGGCAATAATTGCTTATGCCAAGTGCAGTCACCAGGAAGCCAGAAACAGTGATGCATATATTACACAATTAATACAAACCCATTCTTGAATGACAAAACATTGGGCAATACAGGAAAAAACCAAGTCCCAGAGGCACTAACTGATTTGTTTAAGGACACAGTTAGTTGGTAGCAGTCAAGTAATTGAGTTATTCTGAATCCTAACCTTGGATTCATTCTACTTCATTGTCCTGGCCCAAATGTACCCTTCTCAATAAGATTTCTAGTTTGGATGCTTTCTATTTGCTGGTCCTTTTATACTTTCTAAGCAAAAATATACAGAAATTATATAAAAAGTAAAACCTTCTCATCTGTATAAAACTTTAGGTTATAGAGCATGGAAGTAAAATTTATACCATCTCCTTGGCCCACGTATTTTCCAAAATAATAGAATTTTAATATCTGCATACAGAGTGCTCCATAACATAGAATACTTTTTAAAATATGCTTTCTTTTTTCTATTTTTTTTTTTTTGGTTTATTGTTTCCTCTGAAGAAAAAAATGTCTGGCAGAATCTCACAGATCTTTTAACCTAGTCATGCTCACATGGCCACAAACTTGAATCAGCTATCAAATTTACAAAAATGACATTTCAGTATAATCCATTCAGTGAAGAATGAGCTACTGTATGCATATCTAAATATGATATCACTGAATGTGTTTTCACCCCTCCTCAGCCTCCTGCAGCAACCCGACTTTGTAAATGAGATCTATGAAGATGGGTCTGGTCAAGCGTGTACTTACTACCAAGCTGTTGGCAATTTGTTATAATTCAGATTTTATTGAAGAGCCCATCAAATATGCCACATAAGTATTTAATGGGCCTGCTGTAGATCCAATTTATTGTGTTTTCATCAGCCTAGATTGTTTTATAAGAAAATGAACAGGTACATTTGTACATAATGCTACCCTATAATTCTTAGCATACTAATAATCTAAAAATTTTCTTAAATTTCACTCAGCTTTCATAACAAGGCAAGAAGCATTCTTAAGCAAAGCACTGTCTTTACTAAGGAAAGAAAATTCATGGAAAATAAACCACAGATGTGTTATCACTCTTTGGGTACCTCTCAATTTTCCAGCCACTCAGTGAGGGCAGCCAGGTGGTAAAGTGGGAGTCTCCCTACAGTGACCTACCCCTGCAGCCATTCACCTGTCTACACAGGGGCTTGCCTGTGTGTAAACACCTTCAGCAGCAACATCCAGTTCAGTCAAGGCTGTTTGATTATTCTGTGCTTTTACAGATTCTTCTTAGTAATATACTCCCAACCCCACTCCCTTTTCACTATGTCCACAGTATATAGGCTCCAATCTGTCCTGTTTGAACTTGTCCCTATTGTCCCTATTTTGGGTTATTTCTTTACTTTAGGGCAGTCATGCACATTATCTTGCCCACCACAACCCACTTTCTTCAAGGATATCTGACAATGTCTAGAGACATCTTGGTAGTTACAACTTGGCATGTAGAAGAAAGAGATGCTACAAACATCTAGCAGATGGAGTCCAGGGATGCTTCTAAGCATCCCATAATGGACAAAACAGTCCCCAGAACTCTCCCCAAGAAACAATTATTCAGACCAAAGTGTCAACAGTACAGAGGTTGAGAATGTCTGACTTAGGGTCTTGAATCTAATGGCACAGAATTTTTTTAAAATAAAATATCAAACAAAAAATCAATGGATACAACCTAGTATGTGTGGCAGCCTCAACAACAACAACCAAAACCACGACATTTTGTCTTCTTTTTCCTTATCTTTCCTCTCGGCATTTTTCTCTTTTTTCCCACTGCCACCTTCTTTCACCCTACAATGTACTCTCATGACAAAATTTGATATAGTCACATAGAGAAGTGGCCAATTCAGCATGGCTCTAAAATTGTTCAAGTCAGAAACAAAACTAACCAAAAGGTAGATAATTTGGCATCAGGGACATGCATAGCAGTTTCCGTTTTGAGGACACATATCTTATGTCTCCTTGGCACATACACACAATGACATTAAAACTAAATCATTTTAGACAACATACACACACACACACACACACCCCAACAAAACTTTGTACAACCATAATTACAGAACTGATCCTGTGGTCATCCTCAAACTCCATATGTCTACTCTATGCAAGCACATTCCCCAGCAATTCTAATTAGCAATCAGTGAGTTAACAGCTAAAGTTTTCTTCTTTCATTTCTTTGGCAATCTCTCTAGTTATTCGCAAAATAACAACATTATTCCTGTTTCAGAAAGAGAAGAACAACTGGGGACAAATACCAGAGAAATTGTATACCTTTGTATTCTAGCTCTTAGTCCACTGACACCCACTTTTCCTTGATGCTTACTCCTATATTTTCAATTAAAGTTATATATAAGCTGTCTATTTCAGTCTCTACCTGGTTACTTTCCTAGTTAACTTCAATAAATCCTGAACAGTAGAATCTAAATGTCCTGCTCGTCTACAGTATTCAATTAGGAATTGGATGTGGACATCAAAATAAGAAAGGTGCCATTAGTTAAGCCCCCAGAGCACTCAATCATTGCAAGCTAGGATAAAAATTTTAAAAACTCAGAACAAGAGCAAAAATCTTGATTAGCAACAACAATCCAGGATGAACGACTATTTGTTTTATTAAAGTAGAAAATTCAACCAGAACATTATTTACATATCAAGATTTTGGGTGAAAATTATGTTAAAATATTACAATCAACTAAGCAATTGTCCTTGCCTTTAGATTTTGACCTAGTAAGCAGCACTCCTGTTGTCAAAGCAGTCCAAGATACAATAAGAAAAAGTTCTAAAATGTCATTTGAACAGTGCCTGAGCTATCTGTGGGTAGAAAGTCAGATGAAAATTGGCAATATGCTCTGTATCTTTCATCTGCCACAAGTGTCCTTCCCACCAGTCATGAGTGGGCAGGAACTGAGTCCTGCCTCTAGGTCTTCCACCCTTCTGGTATTGTTTATCTAGTGTCAGACCCAAGTGAGTGTTACTCTGTCAGAAATCCCACATGAAGCTGAGACTTTGTACAGGAATAGAGCTGATGGGCTAGGAGCTGAAAGCCACAAAATGTGAGATGGTCTCCCTAAAGGTTACTAAAGAAAAAGTCCTTAATTTGGAGAATTAGAAAAAAAAAATACCTTTTTATAATTCTTCCAAGTGAGGAAAGAAATACTGTATGGCTTGTTCTGTGTTACTCAATTGAATGTAAAGGGCAAGCTTATATGAAAGAAAGCATGCTGACTCTCAGCTAATTCAAATGCAGTTATATCTTGTCATCATTATTGTTTTTATTTATAATTCTAAGTCTGTAAGGATGTTCCAAGGGCAACAATCTCTAGATGTGCTCTTTATAACATGATGCCATGCCATTCTGTTTCTGCTTATATTTCAAAGAGAATGACCAATACCTGTGTTTCTGTATTGTGTTTTCCTTGCTATTCCAGGCTAACAAATACCTATAGAACTCTTTGTAAGTAATCTTTTCCCCATAGAAAGTAACGTATTTCTACCAACATATCTCATCACGCAGAACTTGGAACACGGCTATAGCTGACCTTTCAGAGATGGCTATTTTTAAAATGCCTAGTGGCATTCAAAGCTCATATGCAAAGCCATGAAGGTCCCCCTTAGGGTTTGAGGGGAGAGGCCCTTCTGTACATATATATGCACCACTTCATTATTCATTAACAACCTTATCCAATGTGGACCGACATTCACTTTTTCTATTCCCTAGTCTCCTTTCATTCCTTGGACTATATATCTATTCTCATATATACAAATATACAAGGCCTGAGGAAGCCAAAAGACACTGGTCAAGAGGGGAGAACTACTTAAAGCAGGCCAGTCTTTAATATATTCTCCAGAGTTGTAGATTGTTCTAATTCAGTGGAAGTATTTTTTTTCACCCCAATGCATGTGCAAGCTCTGACAAACTTCCATAAGTAACTATGCCTTACCATAGCAGTGAGTCCTGTGAGCAGCCACATGCCCCTGAAGAAGGGCATGTAAAGCTTTCCTAGAAAGAAAGGGAATATGCTGAAAGCCTAACTCTTTGTCAGCAGCCACCACCTTTCTTTGAGCACATCACATCCATGCACTATCTAGAGCCTTTATGCTTTCCACTGGCTGTTCAGAGTTTTTCCTTAAGGTCCTATCCTCTCAAGCAATAAATGAAGAAAAGGTTAACTTACAGATTCCAAGTTCTTATCACATTTGCACTATTTTATAACCCTGTGACCTCATTCCAGTCTCTCAGCCAATTCAAACCGTAATTTTCTCAAACCATAAAATTATCTCATCCATAATTGGAGATAATGAAGTAAGCAGAAAAATTTTATTAAGTGTTTGTGAGAATCAAGTGATCTACATGAAAACTATAAAGAAATATATGCATGCAAAGCAGTAAAATTGTCATTCTCCTAATATCTCCTAATGTTATTCCAATTCAAACTCAAAAAACAGAGAGAACACTCAAGTACTCTATCCATTCCACAATTATGTGCAATTTAGAAGCATAAAGGCCTACAGAAATCAATGACACGGATTTATTCAAATATGGAAACTAATCAAGATATTAACATTTTGGCCAGACCTAATACCCATGCTTACCTGTTTCAGAAAGTAATTTTGTAGCTTCCAGCACCTTCTCCGTATAAACTCCAGCTTCATAGTTCTCCATCTCAGCATTGATGATGTGTATGACTCGAGCTGCCCGGCCCCTGATGGCCCCTGCAGTCCGGTCCAGAGTGTCCACATCGCCCTCTTGGAGGGCTATCACACACTTGTTCACATCCTCCAAGATGTGATTTTCTATGGAGAGGACACATACACATTTAGATGACTTTATGTCACTCAGAACTTAACCAATTAAAATTGATTCAACAATCATGAGCCCTTGCCTTGGACACATCTCAATGCATGCCTAATAATACTAAAATTGTATGTAAAGGACATAGTTTATAATTACAATAGTGGTTCTCAAACCTGAACATCAGCCAGAGGGCTCGTAGCATCACACAGATTGCTGGGTGCCACTCCTAGAGTTTCCGAGTCAGTAAGTCTGGGATAGAGCCCAAGAAATTGAGTTTCTATCAAGTTCCCATGTGACGTTAATGCCACTGGTTTGAAGACAACATTCTGAGGACCACTGACTTAAAGAATATCCCTTCCTTTGTTTCGAAGTTTGATACTTACACACGAGAGGGCCTTTTAGAAGTTGTAGCAGCCAACATGAAGTCAATCTGACCAAGTATAAATGTCCATAAATAAAACCAGAGTCAAAGCTTTGGGCACATGTTTGTTTAATCATGTTTTCATTAAGAAAACATTTGAGGAAAAACTAAACAAGTATCACGCAATTGGTCTTTTAAAATTATGTCATGCACATGGTATACACAATGGGAAAACTGATTAGGTGAAGATGATCCGAGTTTCTCACAATTAAAATACAATCCAGTCTTGTGGCTGGTTCCCTCACA
Source organism: Colobus angolensis palliatus (assembly GCF_000951035.1). NCBI lineage: Eukaryota > Metazoa > Chordata > Mammalia > Primates > Cercopithecidae > Colobus > Colobus angolensis. The sequence continues at coordinate 1,532,423 of NW_012112919.1, read as the reverse complement.
TTATAGTCAAGGTCTGCATAACTTTCACGTCATTGCCCAAAGTAGAAATCAAGCAGGCAGGAGGGGGGGCTTCACTCTCTAATGGCATAGAGAAAAAACATTATTTGTTCCCTTGCAGTTTTAACAAGTGTGTAATTTTGTATTTTTTATTTCCCATGTGAGATCTGTAATTCTATTCCTTGTGCATTCTTTAGAAGCAGAATTCTAAGGAAATGTTCAAAAAGTTTACTGCTCTGTGGAAATAAGCTGAACACACACATACACACATACACACAAACTAATAAACTGCATGTTTGTGTTCTCTTAAAATTCGTATGTTAAAATTCTAACTCCCAAAGGGGTAGCATTAAGGGGTGCAGACTTCAGGAGGTGATTATGAGGGCAGAATCCTAAGGAATGGAATTAGTGTCCTTATAAAAGAGACCTCAGGGATCCCTCCCTCTTTCTCTACCATGCAAGGTTCCCGTGAGAAGACTATGAGAAAGCAGAGTCCTTTGTCTTGGACTTCCCAGCCTCCAGAACCATGAGATATAAATTTCTATTGATTATAAACAACACAGTTTATGGTATTTTCCAAAACACACCAAGACATGAACACATAAAAATATGTGCTTTTGATAAATATATTTTTTAAAGTCTTAAGTAACCTGTTAATATTTTAAAATTGTAACTGCCAAATCCAACCAATAGTTTATAAAGAGTTAAAATATTGCCTCTTTAAAAAGCTTTTAGGGCTAGTTCTGATTTTAAATTTCCTAAAGAAGGAAAGAAGGGAGAGTATCCAGCAAATCCTAGTCTCCACTAATGATCTCCCCTACTCTCACTAAGCACTTAGAAAATTTATTTTTTTAGGACACAGGATAGAAAATTGCAAGTTATAACTGATTTTTCATAAAGAACATTCATTTTGACCTCATACAGTGTGATTCTCAAAGCATTATAAATTACTGATTTCTACATTCTCTAGTTCCTTAATTTCAACTATAAATTAGAATAGAAAAATAATGAAATGTTTAAATTTTAATATTTAGATTTCTAAAACTCACAAAAAGTAGTACTTCCCAAATCAGGACGTTTTCTTGAGACATGACATTTTAATGAAAATGTGATTAAACATATGAACACAGTATATACCGAAAAGGATATCTGAGACAAATGTTTACTCAAATGAATATTAGAAACAGAATTTTAAATATAAAACTTTGATTATAAGAAGCTTCTCTTCCTGTCCTGTGGAATTTCTTAAGACAATTAAAATGTGTCCTGGCCCCTGAGAGTAAGTAACTAGAAAAGGATTTGTGTCAAAATCACACATCCATCTGCTATTTTCTTTGAATAACAGTAATACAAGAATGGGCAAAGTTTCAGAGCAGAGTTTAGAAATGGTACTTTGGAGTTGAGTAAAAAATAGTGAGACGTCTGTTGATAATATTAGATACTGATCTTTCCGGAATTAATAGTTTTGTTTTTAATTTCTAAGAAACCTATTCATGACCCAATATGTTAAAATGAAAACATATGTTGTTCTTTTTTAATGGGACTATCCAAAACTAGAAATATGCAACTAATTTAAGAGGCAAGAAATATGTTTTTTATAGATATTATACCTATTTAAAATAAACCAGCATATGCTAAAAATCCATAATAACAAAAACATTGCTATTAATTACTCAAATCATCAACAGATTTGTTACACAGGTTAATAATGTTGTGTGAACAAAATATTAGTTTTATAATTTACTTTATTTTTTTTTTTGAGACGGAGTCTCCCTCTGTCACCCAGGCTGGAGTGCAGTGATACAATCTCAGCTCACTACAACCTCCATCTGCTAAGTTCAAGAGATTCTCCTGCCTCAGTCTCCTGAGTAGAGGGGATTACAGGTATGCACCATCACACCTAGCTATTTTTTTTTTTTTTGTCTTTTTAGTAGAGACGGGTTTTCACCATGTTGGTCAGGCTGCTCTCGAACTCCTGACCTCAAATGATCCACCTGTCTCAGTCTCCCAAAGTGCTGGCATTACAGGCATGAGCCACCAGGCCCAGTCTAATTGACTAATTTTTATAAATAAACTTTTAAAATTTTAAGATATAATCATGCAACATAAATCATTTCAGTCAACAATAGACCACATATTTGAAGGTAGTCCCATAAGATTATAATGTCATATTTTTACTGTACTTTTAAAATATTTACACGTTTAGATATACAAAACTTACTACTGTATTCCAATTGCTTACAGTATTCAGTACAGTAACATGCTGTACAAGTTTGTAGCCTAAGAGCAATAGGTTATACCATATAGTGTAAGTATGCAATAAGCAATACCATCTAGGTGTGTGAATACAGTATATGATGTTCACACAAAGATGAAATTGCCCAACGATGCATTTCCCAGAACGTATGCCTGTCGTTAAGCAACATATAATTACAGTTTACTCAGTGGTTTTCAACCTTCTCCAATTCAGGTCCCTTTTTATGAAAAAAAAAAATGAGTCACAGTTTCTTCATGATAGTAGTTATATTGATGCATGGTAGACATGTAAAAGCTACTACGGCTCAGAATGTTTTCAAATAGATTTGTATTTTATTAATAATGTACAGGCATGTCTTGTTTTATTGTGTATCAGATTGGTGGGGTTTTTTGTTTTGTTTTGTTTTTTGTTTTTTCCAAATGCAAATTGAAGGTTTTTTACAACTCTGCCTCAAGCAAGTCTGTTGGTGCCATTGTTTCAACAGCATGTACTCATTTCCTATCTCTGTGTCACAGTTTTGTGATTGTTGCATTATTTCAAATTTTTCATTATTGTTTTGATGATCTGTGATCAGTGATCTTTGTTACTATTGCAACTGTTTTGGGGCATCAGGAACCATGCCCACGTAAGATGGCAAACTTAATAAATGTTGGGCGTGTTCTGCCTGCTCCACCAAGATGGTCGTTTGTCATCTCTCTCTTCTCAAGCTTCTTATTCCCTGAGACACAACAATATTAAAATTAGGTTAATTAATAACCCTACAATGACCTCTAAGTATTCAAGTGAAAGGAAGGGTCACACATTTCTCACTTGAAATCAAAAGCTAGAAATGATTAAGCTTAGTGAGGAAGACATGTCACAAGTCAAGAGAGGTCAAACAGCCAACTTGTTTAAGTACAATAAAAAGTTCTCAAAAGAAATTAAAAGTGCTACTCCAATGAACACACAAATAAGAAAACGAAGCAGCCTTGTTGCTAATATGGAGAAAGTCTGAGTGGTCTAAATAGAAGATGGTATCAGCCACAGCTTTCCTTTAAGCCAAAGCCCAATCTTGACAAGACCCTAATGCTTTTTAATTCTATGAAGGCTGAGAGAGGTGAGGAAGCTGTAGAACAATAGTTGGCAACTAGTAGAGTTTGGTTTATGATGTTTAAGAAAGAAACCATCTCCATAACATAAAAGTGCAAGTTAAAGCAGCAAGTGCCGATGTAGATAGAACCTGTGGCAAGTTATCCTAAAGATCTAGCTAAGATCATTGATTAAAGGGGAAAACAATAAGTTTTCAATCTAGACAAGACAGCCTTCTGCTGGAAGGTGCCACTTACAACTTTCATAGCTTGAGAGAAGTCAATGACTGGCTTCAAAGGATAGGCTGACTCTCTTATTAGGGGCTAATACAGTTGATTTTTAGGTTGAACCCAATGCTCATTTGCCACTTTGAAAATCCTAGGGCCCTAAGAATTATGCTAAATCTACTCTGCCTGTGCTCCATAAATGGATCAATGAGGCCTGATGACAGCACATCTGTTTATAGCATGGTTTACTGAATATTTCAAGTCCACTGTTGAAACCTACTGCTCAGAATAAAAATAACAATTCTTTTCAAAATGTTATTGCTCATTGAAAATGCACCTGGTCACCCAAGAGCTCTGATTGAGATGTACACAGAGATTAGTAGTGCTTTCCTGCTTGATAACACTCTGCAGATAACATTCTGCAGCAGATGGATCAAGGAGTCATTTTGACTTTCAAGTCTTACTATTTAGACAATTCATTTTATAAGGATATAGCTGCAATAGAGAATGATTCTCCGGATGAATCTGGGCAAAGTAAATTAAAGACCTTCTGGAAAGAATTCACCATCCTAGTTGCCACTAAGAACATCCATGACTGATTCACCAGAGAAAGTCAAAATGTCAACATTAACAGGAGTTTGGAAGAAGTTGATCCCAACCCTCATAGTCGACTTTCAAGGGTTCAAGACTTCAGTGGAGGAAGAAAGTGCATTTCTAGTGGAAATAACAAGAGAACTAGAATTAGAAGTGGAGCCTAAAGACGTGACTGAATTGCTGCAATGTCATCATCAAACTTCATGGATGAGGAATTGCTTCTTACGTACGAGTGAAGTGACTTCTTGAGATGTAATCTATCCCTAGCTATGATAGTGTGAACATTGTTGAAATGACAACAAAGGATTTAAAATATTACATAAATGTAGTGGATACAGCAGCAGCACAGTTTGGGAAGATTGACTCCAACTTGAAAGACGTTCTACTGTGGATAAAGTGCTGTCAAACAGCATATCACATGCTACAGAGAGATCTTTCATAAAGGAATCGTCAATCAATGCAGCAAACTTCATTGCTACCTTACTTTAAGAAATTGCCACAGCCACGCCGACCTTGAGGAACCACACAGGAACCCTCACTCAGATCATCATCAAGGAAACCCCCCACCGCCCCCACCAAACAGATTATGTCTGGCTGGAGGCTCAGAATGATCTTTAGCATTTTTTAGAAATGAAGTATTTTTAAATAAAAATATGTACATTTTTTACACATAACCCTACTGCACAGTTAATGCACTAGACTGCACTGTAAACATAACTTTTATATGCACTGGGAATCCAAAAAAATTTGCACGATTCACCTTATTACAATTGGTGTTTTACTGCAGTAGTTGAAACACAACTGGCAATATATTTGAGGTTTGCTCGTATTTGGAAAAAGTCATACCTGTTTATGTAGATATGAACATGAACTTTTTGGTCAGAAGACCATACTTGGTGTATATACGGATTTTTGAACCCCCTGTAATAACTTCCCCACCCGTATACCCTGTGCCTTCAGGTCTAGCTCCTACAGTTAGTAAGCATGCTAATCTAGTATATATCAAGGAGGGCAGTCAATTATTTGAAGGCAGAATACCTACTTGATTCATATTTGCATTCCTGACAGTGGCCTATAGGTAGGAGGCAATCAAAAGAGAGATACTGAATGAACATGCCCATTGAGAAGGGGCTATCAGTTATACACTTGTATTCTAAGGTGTTTTGAAGAGAAAGAATTCATGAAGTAAAGAGGGAGAGGAATGATGTTGCAAGTAGAAAGGAATTGAGATGAAAATAGTAATAAAAGGCAAATGTATTCTAGAGATGATTCCTTCGCTGGGAAAAACTAAAATGTTTGGGTGGCACACTCTAATATCAAGTGTGGTATTTAAATATGTCATGAAATATTTTATTGCAACATATTTTATTGTAAACTTCCTTACATTTTGCAACATTACTATTTTAGAAATGATATAATTTTGTTATGAAAAAAATCAATAATGACCAAACTCTTTCACTATTGTAAACCACAAGGCTGTAGATTCAAAAAAAATAAAGTTCACTGTGAATTTTTAAAAGAAAACAAACTTAAGACTGTAGAGTTAAAAAAATACAAAAAAAAAAAAAAAGAAACTCTTGGGCATTATGAGATCAAGTTAATAGCTTTTTCCGATCTTAGCTTCCTACTACGTTGTGAGCCAAATCCAAGAATTAAACTGTCACATGATTAATGCCAAGATGCTTATTTTAAAACACTATTAAAAATTGTAGGTTTTCCAAAGTGGGAAAAAGTTTAAATGTTATAACACAGTCATTTCACTTTTTTATGTGCACAGGCCACATCTGAAAATTAGTTTTGCTCTTGTAATGTTAATAGCTAGCATTATTGCTCCCCAAACTTGTTGCATTTCATATAGACAAATTTAATATCAGATACAGAAGTTAGGGAAGCATTAAAAAAATAAAAAACTACCATCTTTTAAAAACAAAGATCTGTTTTTATTGTTTTTTAAATAGAGTTTCCTGCCCAAAGAGATATTCCCCTAAGAAGAAACTGATACATAAAATGTCATTAATGCCATTTCAAAATATCTCCTGGGCCAAACTTGCAATTTACTGATGTAAATGTTTGGCTCTAGCTCAGAGAGAAGATGAGAAGTAGTTTCCCTAACTATTGGGCTGTGTCCACAGCCTACCAGCAGGACAGAGTGGGCTGTATCATTATTTGTCAAACCCTGTCTGTGGAAAGGTGCCTGCTGCCTCTGATTGTCAACTCCAAAGGCATGCTCCAGCAGGCCTTGCCAAGTTGGCTTTCTGACAGCGCCTGTTCCTTTTCCTGCCATGGCATGCTGTGGCACTTGTACCACTGGGGTTGGACTGCACAGTATTATCAGCAGAAGCCAAAGTCTTTTCTTGTTGCTGGTAATAATGAGATGCACAACGGAATGGCAAGGAGAAAAGGGAGCAAAGAGGCAGAGCTCGGGGGAGGAAAATTAAGAAAAGCTTTGCCCTATTGAAAAACTGAAATAAGACCTCCTCACCTTGCTTGTCCCCACCCTCAGAAATTTTTGTACATGCATTTAAAAGAATAGTTGGAAACGTTTTAAGTTCTGAAATGATTCCTCTCTGGAAAAGGCAGTGTATAGGTATTTCTTATTGATTTGAAGGTAGAAGGGGATGCAGAAGATTTCCAGGGGCTGTCAGGATGGCTGTGTGAGATCTGAGTCTGATTGGGAAGGGCTCTTATTTGGAGCACCATAGTTACCCTGGAAAAAAAAAAAAAAAATTGACCATATACTATAAAGATTAGTATCAGTGGCCACCTTGGTATTCTCCAACACTCAAATGACCAACATACCTATCTAAGCAATTTCCAAATACCTTATGAGAGATTCATTTTGTGGTGGTATCTTTTACAAGATTAGGACTCAGCTATCAGCAAAGCAGAAAAAAATAAAGCAGAAATGGGCAATGTGTGGTAGCTCACATTGTAATCCCGGCACTTTGGGAAGCCAAGGCAGGCGGATCACCTGAGGTCCGGAGTTTGAGACCAGCCTGACCAACATGGAGAAACCCGGTCTCTACTAAAAACACAAAATTAGCCGGGCGTGGTGGCTCATGCCTGTAATCCCAGCTACTCTGGAGGCTGAGGCAGGAGAAGGGCTTGAACCCAGGAGGCGGAGGTTGCTGTGAGCCAAGATTGCACCATTGCACTCCAGCCTGGGCAACAAGAGCAAAACTTTGTCTCAAAAAAAAAACAAAAAGGAACGAAAAGAAAAGAAAAAAGCAGAAATGACAATATATTGAGTTCTTTTATCAGCTAAGCTCTAGATATGGTGATATTTAAATGAATAGTTGCTTTGACGAGTCATCAAAAATGAAGACCTTGGGAATAAAAAACAAGACAGGTTTCAGAAAGGGATTAGAGATTGGAATGAGAATGCCAGAGGTGGAAAAAGGAAGCTGGAATGAAAGCAGCAAGCACCAAAGGAAATTTCCTTTCTATCTTGACTTACTGAGAATTATATAGTTTCTGAAAAGATGATGATCTGGATCTTAATACCATCTCTGCCAAGTTACCTACCCTCTCAATGACTTAGTTTTCTTAAAACAAAACCTAGAATTACTAGTACCTATTTTATAGATTTTTGATGAGAATTAAATCAAGCAGCAAAGAATAAGGTAAATTCTAGTCACAGGCCACATGTTACATCAATGTTCCCATCTGCCTTGGCTTGCCCCATCATTGAAAAGCTGGCTTTTTGATTATCCATCAGACCTACAGATTTGACTACGCTGTTCTCAGACAAGCCCCAGTGGGAATTTATTTTGTTTCTTCCGGAAAAGAAAAGGCTGCAACTAGAAACATTTCTAAACATGACGGCCCCCTTCAGAAATCACTTCCACACTGTTGCAGGCAGAGGTCCTGTCCGCCAGGTTCCCACCAACAGTGATGCAATGTCTCCCTCAGCCCTCAGTCAGCCAAGAACCAGCAGGTCATCAGGGCTAGTACTGCCTGAGTCAGCAGGTGCGAGTTCCACACACCTGTGTAGAATCAACACCTGGCCAATTTGAATTTCCAAGGGTCAGCTGGTTCTTTCAACACCTCACAAAGAAGACTGGTGTTTCCAGTGACCTCCTGCTCACAGAGGTTCTTCCAGGTGAACTGGGCCAAATAAGTTAGGTCAAAAGCATTTGGAAAAATGCCCATTTGCTGGCTGGTAGACCAGTCTTGAAACAGACTCCATGAGTCCTGTTGAAGGGCAAACTGACTCCACAGTTCTTCATGTCTATGATCATCCTCCAGTCTGGCTTCATTTACGCAGAAAGTTATAATTTCAAGTGATGAGTTCTATTTTATTTCACTCACTCCCTTCTGCAACCTCATAGACAAGTGCTCGAAGCCTTCATAGTTACCAAGTCCCTGCTAAGGGGTAAGTTCTGTGGCTGATATCTCTACCTGTGTTATCGCAAACCTCCCCTTGTTGGAAAAAAACAAAACTTAACATAGCCAAATTGGAGTAACTGATCACCTATTTTTAAGATATAAACTGTGTAGATTAATGAATCTCATATTCCCTGGCCCTTTTTTATGTAAGTGATTCAGATACATCAAAGGCCATCCTGCTTTATAAACTCCAAACACTAAAAAGGAATATAAGCCACCTTAAATAATGTGTTCCCTTTTAATGCGTTGACTCCGTGTTTTGAAATAACAAACACTGAACCATTTGAGAGGGTGTTACAATCACATTTGCAGAGATGATCAAAACAGCTCAAAGATCTAAGGAGCGTGCCTGAAACACAGACCCATGACATTTGTGAGACATTCCTTATGTCATTCAGTTACCATCCTCCAGCTGCCTTGTAAGGGACCTGTTTGTGATGATTACCTGAGACAGAGAGGAAGTCATCCACTGAGGTGATGTCATCCACGGCCTCTGTCAACACTCGGACCTGCTTCTCCCACTGGTCTTTGAAGACGTCCATGTTATCCTGAGCAACTTTGCTCTGTGGCCGGGCAGCCAGTGTCAGAGCGGCATTGATGACCTATTTGTTGGAAACAATCCAGGGACATGATGACCACACACTTCAAAAGAGGAATAAGCCAGTCAAAGTCCATGTTAAAACCATGTACCCTGTATGTTCTACAGATAAGTGGGTTCTTGGTGTTCAGAAGGACAATCAAACACATAAAAGATAAAGTAGGTTTTCAACTACCATTAATTTTTGTTTGCTTCTTTTTAAGACATAATAGTTTGCCTCAGGTTGCAGAAAGTATTTACTGGACAAGTCTCATTTACTTAGCACAGATACAGCACAAATGCCACTCTTGCTTTCCACATGTGCAAGTTTATGATTTAGCTGCCGAGACAAGGTAAATAGATATGGAACATTTAAATCACAACCCAAAACAAATAGAACAAAGTCAACACGAGTGGAGAGTATAGTGGCACAATCACAGCGCCCTGCAGCCTCGAACTCCTGAGCCCCAGCAATCCTTCCACCTCAGCCTCCCCAGTAATTGGGACTACAGGAATGCACCACCACACCCAGCTAATTTATTTTTTGTAGAGATAGAGTCTGACTATGTTGCCCAGGCTGGCCTTGAAACCCTGGCCTCAATCAATCCTCCCACTTCAGCCTTCCAGAGCACTGGGATTACAGGTGTGAGCCACCATGCCCAGCCCCTGCCACGGTAATTCTGAAGGGACCGGTGTAGTTTATTCTTTCTGAGAAAGGTAGAACTTGAAATGGCTCATGAATGAGTAGCATTTTCCAGCAAGAGGAAATAGAGAAAGGAAAGGAGGGGCACAAGGGCTGGAGTGGAGAAGGTCACTGACAGGCTTTTGAAACAAAGTGAATGAGGCTTACCTGGGGACACAGGCTGTCAATCTGGGTGGCTGCCATCCGAACTAATTTCACCCCTTCTTCATTGTTGGAGATGGAACAGGCTAAATTGGCAACCTGTATTGAAGAGGATTTTAGTGAATATTAGGTTGGAGCAAAGGGAAAGTATACTGTTGCTCGGCCTTGTACCTTCTCTGGCAGATGTCTCTTCCAAGAGAATTCTTTCGGAAATAAAAAAAGGGTACCCTGGCCTCCATGTAGAACCAACTATTACTACTTCTTATGCTAATTTAGGCATTTCTGTCAGAAGAGGCATTTCACGACTCTCAAAGCATATGCAAGGTTGCGTTTTAACAGGGTTTTTGAACTGCTTTTTCTTATGAACTGCCTTGATCCGCCTACACTCTCTGGAGCCCCCTAAGACTCATCGTCAAATGCAAAAACCCTGTGATCTTGGCCGTATCAGTACTCAGTTTTGACCCTATAGAGTTGAGTGAGAAGAATGCTACAGGCAATTATTTGGGCCTGAGAGAATTATAGTAAGCTGACAATTATGGTGCCCTGCCCCCCAAAATTCCTGATCTGCCTGAAAATTTTAGTTCACTAATAGCCAACTCAAATGTTATTAGAGGCCAGTTGTTATGAGCAATGTAAGAAAAAGGTTCGTAGCATTCAATACACAATGGTGGAGTACATAGTAAATTACAATGTGCAGATCTAGTATAAAGACATTCAAATTCAAAGGCCTCCGTGGTTCCTGGCCCCTTCCATCTTCAAAGCCAACAGTTTTTCTTTTTTTTTTTTTTTTTCCCCATCCTGGGTTCCTGGCCCAAATTTGAATGTCTTCTTTACCCCCAATTCCTTGGTTCCTGGCCCCTTCCATCTTCAAACAGTTGGCTCTGAGGATGGATGGGGCCAGGAACCAAGGAGGGGAGGGGAAGCAAGACATTCAAATTTGATTTTTAGGAACACTATGCTACCCCAAACAGTCGGACTGAATTCAAGTTCCCAGGTCAAGTGGTTCAACTTGTGTTATTCCTTCTCTTGAAGGAGAGTTGGTAATTCAAGGTGAGATTGATTAGCCAAGGTCAGCAGCTACAAAGCCACCATCAAAAGACCAATCAGTCCCATCAGGCTGGTATCAAGACAACACAAGAATGGGGATACGAAAAGCCAAATAAAAGGAGAAGGACAGCAAGGGGTAGGACCTATGGAGCAAACAGAACAAGTGATTAGCAGAGAGAATCGCCGGAGTCTTTTGGCCACCTGCCTTTTTGGTATCCTGCTTATGTCTGGTCTCCAAAACTGAGCTGCTCTCCTCCCATGTCTTAATGCCCTAGGATTTTAGAATGTACCACCCATGCTTATAGTTCCTAATGCAAAAGAAACCTTAGGCAGTATGACATAGTGACAAGAGTACAGGCCTGGAGATCAGAAGGCTCAACCATTGGGCATCTTTGTAAGTCATTTTGCATCTTAGATTGCTGCTTCCTTATCAGCAACATGAGATGGGTTGAGGGTGATAGAATACTTTTAAAGATTACTTCAATAAACCATTAGTGTAAAGAATAGGGTTTTGGAGTTATTAAGAGAGAAAGAAGATGCGTTATATCTATTTCAGTGAGAAAATATACTAGGAGAAATTATGACAACTGAATTCCAAACATTACCATTTAGTTCTTATAGTTTATAGTTTACCTTTGATTTTCATTATTTTACTTAGTTTTCAAAATAAGTGTGAAAAGACATATGCCTTCTTGGGACCATTCACAGAAAAAAAGACATATGCCTTCTTGGGACCATTCACAGATATCTAAGGTTCTTAGATGTGTGGCAGGGACTAATGATGCAGGTCTCTTCAATTTCTTTTTGTTATATCATAATGTCTTCACTCCACATTTTTATTCATCTGTGTTATGTCTGTATTCTATATTCTATTTCATTTTTGATACAAGTGCCTGACTCAGTGCATGACACAGGATTGGTGTTTCATACATGTTTATTTAATAAATTAAACAATAGCTTGTAAACTTAGTGTAACTCATTGTAGACAGTAATTTGGAATACACAATGGTTAAATGGTGCCCTCAAAAATACAGTTGAGCTTCACCCTTAATCTGGCGAGACAAATGTTCACCTTCTAGCAGATATTAGGCAATGCTATGGTGTTAACCAATGGTTCCTACATTCTGATCCATGGTGTGAGTCCAGAATGCAGCTTCCCCTGTCCAAAGTGGCATGTGGGGGAAAAAAAAAATCAGGATAGTGGAGAATCTTCGAGAAAGATACACGTACTTACAGTTCTACCTTTTAATTTTCAATTAAATTTTCCCCATATCTGCTTTTGAACAACCTCTCGTTCTATGAAACAGTGATAATTTTAGATGATGGCTGTTTTTGCCCTGTACCATCCCCACTTGTGGTGTGAAAGACTTGAGATCATACTTTTGCAAACAGTGAATAATTGCTAGAGTTTAGGACAATAACAATATGAAAACTTAAAAATGCACCAAGAATCAGGTAATTTTTTTGCATTTCTGTAAAAAGCGTAAGAAATTACCAGCACTCTTAATGAAAGAATGGATCCAGACCAAGTCATCAGTGGTTAACATTAAAAAAAGAAAGAGCGACAACCAGATATCATGTGTTTCTTGACTGAGTGACATACCACTGTCTATGAAATATTCTTGCCAAAAGAAAAAAAAAAAAAAAGATCAGCCATTTAGGATCAATTTTCAATTTACAGAAAATTCAAGAGAAAAAGAAACATGTAAAATAAAACCACATACACGCAATCATGAAAATCCTGATGGTTAAAAACTGTTGGAAAAAAGACATAGATCTCAGTTGTGTCCTGAATAGAAAAAAACAACAAACTGTAATATTCATATATACATAAATATGTAAATAAGTAAAGACGACATTTATGAAACCATCAAGGAAATTTAAATATTAACTAGATATTTGATGATACTGAGGAGTTATTAATATTTTAAAGTATGCTAATTGTACTTTTTTAAAAAGAATCTATAGCTTTTAGAGATATATAATCAAGATGCTTGTGGATGAAATGATGTTTGGAATTTGCTTCACAGTTATCTGGGGTTGGGGAAATGGGTAGAAATGTAGAAAAAACAAGACTGGCCATTAGTCTATAATTGAAGCTGAGTGACAGTGTATGATGGTTCTTTCCACATTCTTTACTTTGGGATATGCTTAATATTTTCCATACTAAAAAACTTTTAGGAAAAAAGTAGCAGCCACAATATATTATATCACCAGCTCTGGAAAACACTTTCCTGCATCTGTGAGTGTCTCCAGGGAGCACAGTGTAAGCCAGGGAAACCTGAGTGTGGTTTGGAGTTGAGGCTTGCAGACAGCAGAGTGTACAGGCAGGTACACTCTGCCTGAGCACAGATGAAGAGTGCTGTAACTGGACTCTGTCAGTCACAGCATAGCTCCCCAGATCACAGAGCTTCCCACTTATGCTGACTGTGAGTCACCTGGCAGAAGTCGACCCTGTGGGACTTAGAGCTCAGAAGAGCTGGACTCTAACCGAGGGAAACACTAACCAGTAACTTCTACATAGTGAAAATAAACTTCTCTTTGTGAATCTTTTGAACTGTTTTCTCATCCTTTAAATTAAACTCTATTATCCCATAGGCCTAATGAGGTAAACTCCTCACCAAACAGAATCTTAGTAGGGGGAAACCACACTAGCAATGCTTGGCAAAAATAAAGAGCTGGCACCTCTTGATAGTCCTCCAGTTATGTATTCCCTTTAATTGTACTGATCCATAAATCCTAAAGTCTGGCAGCCTACACTCTGCAACGTACTCCTGCTATTTAATTCCACTTAAAACTCAGAATTTCATTCACCTTGTATTTTCTCTGGAAACAGTCTGAAAATATTTCCAATATGATGCTAAGGATTTCCGTATCTTCAGATGCAGGCTTACATATTTTAAGTTGGTCGTGGGCTCTATCCAAATCCCTACCTTCCCTTTTTTATTTTGGCTTATCTTTCTCTGCTTCTCACTGGACCCATTGGCACAGTGGTGACCATCAGCTTGGTTTTATATATTTTGATTTCTAGAATTTCCTCAGCAAATGATCCTCAGCTTCATTGCTTGAGGCCGTCCCCAATCAATAATGTAGCTTGGGCCAGATGCAGTGGCTCATGCCTATAATCCCAGCAATTTGAGAGGCTGAGGCTCCTAAGAAGCCAGGAGTTGAAGACCAGCCTGGGCAATGTGGCGAAACCTCATTGCTACTAAAAATACAAAAAATAGCCAGGGTGTGGTGGCACACACCTGTATTCCAAAATACTCAGGAGGGCTGAAGCAGGAGAATCGCTTGAGACCGGGAAGCGCAGGTTGCAGTGAGCCGAGATCATGCCACTGCACCCCAGCCTGGGTGACAGAGAGCGACTCCATCTCCAAAAAAGAAAAAATAATATAGCTTGAAATGCCAGCTAACACCTCAACCTCAACAACATCAGTCCAAGATAACTATACACAGTAAGTATCTCAAAATTGATGTTTTTTTTTTTTTTTTTTTTCTTGAGATGGAGTCTCACCCTGCTGCCCAGGCTAGAGTGAAGTGGCAAGATCTCAGCTCACTGTAACCTCTGCCTCCCAGGTTCAAGTGATTCTCTTGCCTCACTCAGCCTCACCAGTAGCTGAAGTTACAGGCACCCACCACTATGTCTGACTAATTTTTGTATTTTTAATAGAGATGGGGTTTCACCATGTTGGCCAGGCTGGTCTCGAACTCCCAGCCTCAAGTGATTCACTTGCCTCGGTTGGCCTCCCAAAGTGCTAGGATTACAGGTATGAGCCACCACACCTGCCAGTATCTGATAATTGATTTCAACAACCTGTTCTTTAACTAGATCTCTGTCACAACATCAGAGACTGTGGTGAAGTAAATGTTCTATTTTTCAAAGCTACTATTTTCTCCTCCATGGTCAATTTCTCATGATAAAGGGTGATAAGGGGAAGTATGGAGGAGGAAGGGAATGGTGGACTGGAATTACTAGACATTTGAAAAGATTAATGTGAGTGAAAAAGCAGACAATAGACTACGAATACATTACAACCTCAAAGATGTTGAACAACACAATTAAATCTGATAAAATTTTGAAATCTGCTTGAGGCAACCAAGCAGGAAACGTTTATGAGATATACTTGCCCAACTGGGCCCCGCCTCTGCCTTCTCCACTGTTGAATTATTTACAACTTAACTGACGCCGTGAGATTTAATCGCCTTCCTGGAAGCTTAAAAAACAATACAGCATTTCATTAAGTATTAAATTTTGAGCAATTTAGATTGATCTGGGATTTCTGAAAGCGGAATAAGTCATGACTGTAGGTGGCAGAGTTCGTTGGTGAGCTAATTGTACTAAATACCTACCAATCTATTAGAAAGGAAAGCTCTCCTTCTTAACTTCTGAGAGCCTAATGGATCTGGGGAAGTAACAGCTGAGAAGACTGGGCCAGTCTATCTCTGACATAGTACCTTAAAACCAGTTATCTTGAGGGAAAGGAGGAAGCTTAGCAGCCATCATTAAATTGTGTGCTGCTGACCACAAAAACTTTAGGATTACAGAAAAAGAGACCCGTACTGCTAAGTAGAATCAGTAAACATATCATGGAGTGGTAAACTATCCAACCTGCAAGATTAATTTTCCAATTGCCTGTTTAGCACTACTTTCTGGATGCTCGATGAATATAATTTCTTTTTGCTCTTCTGGGCACACGTTAAGTATGTGAATACTTAACATTAACTATATCATTAGCAGAATTAGAAAGTAACAACAACAACAATAACAACAAAAAAACCAGCAAGGAGAGCCTATGCCTATGTTTTGAAGAAAGTAACTTACTCCATTAATTGAATTTGTATTACAATTGGCATCTATCATCTAACTCTTTAATAATCACCTCAGCAAACCAAAAGCAGAGTGACAATATTCCTGATAGGACTGTTAAAAATTGACAAAAGTAACTTAGGAGGCTGAGGCACAAGAATTGCTTGAACTTGGGAGGTGGAGGTTGCAGTGAGCCGAGATTGCTCCACTGTACTCCAGTCTGTGCAACAGAGTGAAACTGTGTCTAAAAAAAAAAAAAAAAAAAAAAAAATTGACAAAAGTAAAAAACATGTGACTCCCTCATAAAAATATATTGTGACCCAATTGCTACAAAGATAATAAAATAATACCTAGGAATACAATTTACAAGAGATGTGAAGGACCTCTTCAAGGAGAACTATAACCACGGCTCGAGGAAATAAGAGAGGACACTAACAAACGGAAAAATATTCCATACTCATGGACAGGAATAATCAGTATCATGAAAATTGCCATACTGCCCAAAGTAATTTATAGATTCAATGCTATTGCCAATAAGCTACCATTCACTTTCTTTGCAGAATTAGAAAAATTACTTTAAATTTCATGTGGAAACAAAAAAGAGCCTGTAGAGCCAAGACAATCCAAGACAATCCTAAGCAAAAAGAACAAAGTTGGAGGCATCAGACTACCTGACTTCAAACTGTACTACAAGGTTACAGTAACCAAAACAGCATGGCACTTGTACCAAAACAGATCTATAGACAAATGAAACAGAACAGAGACCTCTAAAATAACACCACATGCCTATAACCATCTGATATTCGAGAAACCTGACAAAAGCATGCAATAGGGAAAGGATTCCCCATTTAATAAATGGTGCTGGGAAAACTGGCTAGCCATATGCAGAAAAAAGAAACTGGACCCCTTCCTTACACCTTATACAAAAATTAACTCAAGATGGATTAAAGACTTAAATGTAAAACCCAAAACCATAAAAACCCTAGAAGCAAACCTAGGCAATACTATTCAGAGCATAGGCATGGGCAAAGACTTCGTGACTAAAACATCAAAAGGAATTGTAACAAAAGCCAAAATTGACAAATTGGATCTAATCAAACTAAAGAGCTTCTGCACAACAAAATAAACTAGCATCAGAGCGAACAGGCAACCTACAAAATGGGAGAAAATGTTTGCAATCTACCCATCTGACAAAGGTCTAATACCCAGAATCTACAAGGAACTTAAATTTACAAGAAAAAAAACCCCATCAAAAAGTGGGCAAAGGATATTAACAGACACTTCTCCAAAGATGACATTTATGTGGCCAAAAACATATGAAAAAAAGCTCATGATCACTGGTCATTAGAGAAATGCGAATTAAAACCACAATGAGACATCTCATGCCAGTTAGAATGGCGATCATTAAAAAGTCAGGAAACAGGGCGGGTGCGGTGGCTCACGCCTATAATCCTAGCACTTTGGGCGGCTGAGGTGAGTGGATTACCTGAGGTCGGAAGTTCGAGAACAGCCTGACCAACATAGAGAAACCCCATCTCTACTGAATACTAAATTAGCCAGGTGTGGTGGCACATGCCTGTAATCCCAGCTGCTCAGGAGGCTGAGGCAGGAGAGTCACTTGAAACTGGGAGGCAGAGGTTGTGGTGAGCTGAGATCACGCCACTGCACTCCAGCCTGGGCAGCAAAAGCAAAACTCCATCTCAAAAATAAATAAATAAATATAAAAATAAATAAAGTCGGGAAAAAACAGATGCTTGTAAGGCTGTGGAGAAAAGGAATGCTTTCACTGTTGGTGGGAGTGTAATTAGTTCAACCATTGTGGAAGACAGGGTAGCTATTCCTCAAGGATCTAGAACCAGAAATACCATTACTGGGTACACACTCAAAGGATTATAAATCATTCTACTAGAAAGACACATGCACACACAAGTTTACTGCAGCACTGTTTACAAAAGCAAAGGCACAGAACCAACCCAGATGTCCATCAATGATAGACTTGATAAGGAAAATATAGCACATATACACCATGGAATACTATGCAGCCATAAAAAAAGATTGAGTTCATGTCTGTTTCAGGGACATGGATGAAGCTGAAAAGCCATTCACAGCAAACTAATACAGGAACAGAAAACCAAACATGGCACGTTCTCACTCATAAGTGGGAGTTGAACAAGGACAACACATGGACACAGGGAGAGGGAACAACACACGCTGGGGCCTGTTAGGTGGTGGGTTGCAAGGGGAGAGAAAACATTAGGACAAATACGTAATGCATGTGGGGGTTAAAATCTAGATGATGGGTTGACAGGTGCAACAAACCACCATGGCACATGTATACCTGTGTAACAAACCTGCGCGTTCTGCTCATGTATCCCAGAACTTAGAGTAAAATGTATAGTGACCATTTAAAAATGCAAGATGTTTTTTAATCATCCAAAGAAAACCCCTCACAGCTATTGATAAATGGTGCATCACGGCTGTACATTTCAGTTTTGTGTGGACACCACCACAGAAAAGCAGCTCTGTCTCAAAAGGTCCACAGTCTTGTTTGAACACTCACAAGAAAAGCCAAAATGCCTGGAAGGCTGAGCTTCAATTAGACATTGAAAACATCTACTAATAATGTATTTAGGCATTTAACTCCAAAGTGATATGAAGTACATCAGAAAAATGAGAACATTTTCCCTTTTTCTGGCTCTGGAAATCAAATTACATTAATATTTGTGATTCTGTTCAGTTTGAAACACCAGCAAATATTCACTGCGTTCAACTCCCAAACACTGAATCATTTCATTAATTTTTACAGCTTCAGGTATCATATTGGTGTTTTAAGAACACACTCTTGAAATAAAGCAGAACAGCAATTCAAAGGTCCATAAAGCACTTACTCCTCATGTTAATATTTCATCATCATTGTAAATTTGAGAATAAAATGAATTTATTTACTACTAAAGGGGAATTACTTTAATTTATAGTCAGTCATGTGGCCATATAAAACCACAGAGAGGATGGTGGCACAGATTTCATGCAAAACCTTTTTCTCAAACTATCATCACAACGAAAAGTGCTGTGGTCTCCATCTAAAGGTTTATTCATTCATGTGTGCTGACGCAATTAGTACACATGAAGGTATTAACACATATGCCTGTCTTCTAGAGAACCTCAAGGTTCCTACAGAACATGACTTCTATAACACAAACGGAGTTTCACAGTTCAGTAAGGGTGGAAATGATACACCTCCCTGAAACCTTTGAGAGGCAAGACGGAAGCAGCTGGTAGACAAAGAGGCTCAGCCTTTGATGATCAGCTTCCAGGGAGATGGGCGTAGGAATAAGCTAAATGCCACCATCAAAATTGGACTTGAAGAGAGTCAAGTCTGGCTGCCCAGAAGAATATTGTAGGAGTTGTCTCTTTTCTGCTGAGGTATTATGGAATCCTTTTCAAATCAGCAGCTACACACTGGGATAAGTTTATCAGCCTGCTTAACAGTCACTGCCATTCTAAAGCATAGAGGAAACTTAAATAGCAGGGATAATTTGATCAGGGAAGGATGGCTCACTGGATGTCAGCAGCTGGGGCTTAAGTACACTGGGGGACAGGAGGAAATGAATCACTTTTTCTTGCCTCTGTTTTAAATGACCTCTATAAAGCATCTGGCACTCTTGATCATTCTACATGATTTTAAAAATCATAATTGGTTAGACCTGGGCTTTGAAGTTAAGCAGCCCAGAGTTTATGTTCTGACTCTTTTTCTCTCCATCTGGGTGAGAGGTGTTGCATCTCTGAGCCTCAATTGTGTCTCAGTTATAAAATATAAAATATTACAATGTTGCACTAAGAGATTAGTTAACCCAGCACCCAGTAAGGATTTCAAGAATGTTACTGCCATAAGATGCACTTTATTGAAAGCCCACTATAAAAGTGAAAATATATTTGAATGACATTATCCAATCATTGATCACTCATTCAATAAATACCGAGTGTCTACATATGACAGACATGGAAGACACAAGTAAAATATTTCTTATTCCGTAGATGAGCTTATATTTTGGTGGGAAGACAGAATTTAACAAAGTAATACATTAGAAGTTTATATTGTAATGAGTATTACGAAAGAAATAAAGGGAAGACAATGACGAAAACGGAAGGGAGCTCTACTGTGTCATCACTTGGATAGTTGTATTCCTCAGTTTTGTATAAAGTTACAATTCTCAATTTGTATCTTTTTCTCACTGCTTATTTCAACCCTTGTTATATCCCAAATATTTTATAGCTTTTATATACACTTTTAACCAATATTTTTTAATAATTGAACAAGATTCCCTAATGTTGTTGCCTTAATTATTTGGTAAAGCAATTCTTTGTTGTCATGCATTTAGGGGAGTCTCTGATGTTTGCTGTTACCAAAAACAAAGTAACGCATCTTTAGGCATCTAGTTTTTGCTCCTGTCAGAAGTGAAATTTCTGCATCAGGAAAACTGTTATGGCATTTGTTTACCTGTGACCATAAGCCTTGCTGAAAGGTCCCTGGAATGAGTGAATTGCCTACTTTCCAGGGCTACCAGCATTGCATCCCATATTCCTCAACACTCTTTCTTCTTGACTTATCTACCATGTCATCCAAATGTCCTTCTAACTCTTCATTCTATAAACTGCAAGTGCAAATCAGGATTGCTTAAGTAGCCACTTCACATTTCCCAGCTAGACTGAATTCTTGCAATACAGAATCTCCACTTTACCCTCCACACATACCTGGGATCACAGTTGCTAAATTCCAATTTTTTTGAATTTACTAATTCCCACAAACTCTCTTCATGTTGTACAGAGGACCATTCAATTTGTCATAACTTAACCATACATAGGAGGGTCCCGAGTTCTCTAATCTAGAATTAGGAGGAAATACAACTTTTCTGTATCAGTTAATCAAATAAGTGTATCATCAAATTAGCATATACTAGCTAACATCAAGTGAACCTTATACAACATCCTGTCACATGGTACAACAAAGAAATTTGTTCATGGTCCCACCAGGCATTGTACCCTCGACTGTATTATACATCTGTAAAAACACAAATCTGCATTTTCTAGAGCTCTTCTGGGATGCAGAGCTGCTCTTTTGCCTGTGTTCTTAGGGATACACACACCACTAGCAAATGCTGTTTGCATGCCTCTGCCCAAATTAAAGTGATCAGTCTGCCCTGGTGACTTTAATGGAGGTAATCACCAGCTCACATTCATGAACAAATTGATGTGCCTGCTTCATAGCTGAATCACTCAGCATAAATCTATACCCTTCATATATAAAAACCTCAGTGGCTTAAAATAATGCAGTAAAGCGTCACCTAATGCCTTCTTGATGCTGGCTCATCAATAATGTGTGGTTATGTGAAAAGGATAGGAGAGGCTTATCATGTCTTACCTTAAACCATGCCAGGAATGTAATGCCCTTTTAATTACTAAAGGCATCAGGGGATTTTGTTTTCTCCATCTTTACATGGAGGAACTAAAATCTTGCAACTCTCCACCATTATTTAGTTTTCAGCATCTCATGTAAGTAAATGAAATCTCAACTTATTTCCAGTGAATAAAACATGTTGACCTTCATATATGTGGGCTGCTTATTATTAGGATGAAAACTCCAGGATCCATCTCTAGCAACGCGGGAGGGCTGCACTGAACCATCCGGTGCTTGACATTTAACGGAAGCCAAGGAACATTTCCAGAATGAAGATCCAGATGAATAAATAAGTGCAGCTACTCTCTAAAGCCTGGCTTCCTACATTTCCAGATGACAAGTAGAAGTGTGGAGTCAAGGCCATATTCACAATGCAGGATGAATCTAACCATCCTAACCAATATTGGATCTGTGACTGTAGCCCACTTCACACGGAATGAAGAAGACAGTCGTGAGTCCCCAGTTTATGTCTCATATTGTCTTCTTTTTTTGTGGAAGGGATGCCTCTACCAATTAAACTAGCAATCTTCCAAGGTTCAATTCAAAATCCATGTGTTGCTGAAGGCATCCCAGTAGAAATAGATCTCTTCCAAACACATTCAGGCTTACTGGCTGTGCTACCCATTGCAACTTACCACATACTATTGTCTTACTCATTATTTAGTATATGGATGGAGGATACCTACACACAGAATTAGATATATAAATCCAAGATACACACACAGATATCATGCATCTTCAACTAAATTTCCACATCTTTGAGGATAACGGTTGTATTTTTATTTTCATCCTTGTGGCTCCCATGGCTCTCTGTAGAAGTCCTTGTAAACAGTAGCTATAAATGTGGTTCCAAGGCAGCAGCCTCCCTGTCATTAATGTTTTCTTACCTCCTGCTCCCATCTGCCCTTACCTCTGGGGTAGAGTTCTTTCTTATCGCTGTTGGTTTACCTAGAAAAGGATGCTAATTGATTAATCAAAGTAACTATTCACTAAGGTCATATTTTCTTCTCCTAGGTAATATAACACCTTAATCTAATTAAGATGTTCCTGGAGGCTTTAGAGCTTTAAAACACACACACACACACACACACACACACACACACCAAACAGTACTTCTTTCTTTTCCATGGGAAATACATTCCAAGAACCCCAGCAAATGCCTCAAACTACAAATAGTACCAAGCCCTATATACATAATGTATTTTCCTGAACATGCATACCTATGATAAAGTTTAATTTATAACCTGGGAACAGTAAGAGATTGACAATAACTGTAATAAAATAGAACAGCATTATTACTCTTGCACTTTGGAGCCATTATTAAGTAAAATAAGGGTTAATTGAACATAAGCACTAGGATATCTCTACAGCAGATCTAACAACCAAGAAGGATACTAAGTGACGAAGGGGCACACAGCCTCTACAAGGCATGTGCTGGACAAGGGAGGACTGATATCCAGGGTGGATGGAGCTAGAGGTTGCAAGATTCCATTATGCTATTTGGAATGGCACGCAATTTAAAATGTATGAGTTATTTCTGAAATTTTCCATTTAATATTTTCAGACCACAGGTAACTGAAACTCCAAAAAGCAAAACTATGGATAAGGGGGGACTACCATATACTGTTGAAATTTCAGGCTGCCCAGGCAACCCTTTGGGGAAACACATAAGGACAGGAAGTTTTCCTTAAACTCTGTCAACCCTATCTAAAAGCAGTTTGGTCTGTTCTTCCTCTGACCACCTGCTTCTATAAATAAAGTCATATTGGAACACATCTTTACCCTTTTTTACATATTGTCTATGACTGCTTTTGCATGACAATGGCAGATTTGAGTAGCTGTGACAGAGACCATATGACCCACAAGCCAAGATCTCTTACTATCCCTTTACAGAAGATCGCCAACCCCCAGTTTAGAGGAAAACTTGGTCAGATTTAACCATTTAATTTTTTCCGATCTGTCAAATATGTCAAAGTATCGTCATAGCAGGAAATGAGAGAAGTATCAACTTATAGTATTTATGACACAAGTAAAATCAAAGTTAAGTGGATCAAGGAGGAGCATAGCTTCTTAAAAACATAAAAATATGTGCCCCTCCCAGGTCTCCTTAAAGCACTAAGTTCTGGGACCAGAAAACAAACAAAAAACCAGGAGGAGATAGGCATGAAGCAGAAGACCCAGAAGGACCTCTAGGATATTCTCCACTCCCCCAAATATTTACAAAAGAAGTTTGCAGGTGAACACAGAAGCAATTCTAAGTCAGTAATGCTGTCTGGCTTACCTCTCAATGTAGCACTATCAAGAACCTCTTCCTGAAACTGAAGGGTCACTCTAGAGGCCTCTCTAACCAAGAGGCCAATTTTGCAGCCTTTCATCTGTAGCTATATCATTCCTGGATGTTCACTTCCTCATCACTTCCTGCTCCACTCCTGGCTTTAGCAGTCTGCATGGATAACCCAAGACAAAGCCCTAGAGTATACCTAACAGAAGGTACTAGTTCTCACTGGCCCCTTGGTAAACATCTGGTCTGGCCACTGCAATGGGTATTGCCCAAAGGAGAAGTCCTGGGAACCTGTGTCACAACTCCAGAAGGTTCCTAAGTAAATCACAGCAATGGAAATATGGGGTAGGGGAGACAACCTCACAACTGTCCTTGACCGCACCAGGAAACTGACTAAAGAAATGACCTTTGAACCAACTTAGTTCCCTTAACATCTCCCTCCCTGCCCTCAGAACCTGTAACTTCTGCCTCCTATTACCTGCATTGCCTCATGGACTCTTTCCAAGCTCAACCCCTCAAACCTGTTCACTCCATCTTACCTGAGCTCTAGTGTCACCTTTTCTTTTATTTCACATCTTTTATGGCATTTTCCCCCATGTTCTCTCATGAAGTTTTAATTCTCTCCTTAGTGTATAAGTTCAAGCTTGTTTGGGTGCAAAGCACAGCTCCCTTTTTCCATGCTTTTCCCCTGGGAGCAATCCCATCCATTCCCAGAGCAGGTGGTAGGCCAGGGCCCTCAGTCATCAGAGAGGGAAAAATCAAAGAGTTTTCCATATCTGCTCTGTCTTAGGCTCATTAAACAGTGCTATCAAAACCATCCAAGTATTGCAGCACCATCTCTGATACTCTCAAACCCTCCTCCCACATGGTCAGGCTCATCCCAATTCTGCTTTCTTTATATGACTTCATACTCTGGTTCCTAACACCTGCTTCAAGTTCTCCTCTGCTTAATACCACTTATGAATAATGTTTCCTGGCTATCCAACATCACTAATCCATCAGTAAGGTCTCCCCACTTTCATCATACCTGTAGCTATTAGTTTCTTCCTGTCTGTGTCCTGCAAGACACATACACAGCCTGACAAGGCCTCCTGGTTTTCATTGATAACCAGTGCTCTCACAGGTCTCTCCCAAGCTGGAAGGTCCCCTGTTGAGTGCCCTGCAACTCTTCCTCTTATGGGCCACAAGCTGCTACTGAGAGCTGCAATTGCAACAGCTCCTTGCTCAGCTCTGAAATCTAGTATTTCCATGATGCTCAGAAAGCAGGGCAGAGCAGTGCCAGAGGATGGGCAGGAGGGTTATTTCATGTCACCTGGGAACCCTCTCAGAAAGGGCTCTGCCACATAGAGTCCCTTTTTCTCCAAGGTGACCTTCAAGTAGCCACCTCTGCCTTGTTGGGCAGCAGATGCATCCCTCATAGTCCAGAGCCATGGTCAGTAGTGGACCACAGATGCATTTGGTTTCACCTTCAGGCTCTCAGAAGACCACGGCTAGGTCTAGATGAAAGGCGCAGCTGCGCTTTCAGAAGTGTACACAAACTCTGAGCCAAGGTTATGCTTATAACCAATGCCCGCAGGAACAGGCCAAGCCCCACAGTGCCCTTCAGGTGTGCCTCAGCTTAGCACCTCTCTATAAGAGAAATGTTTTCCTTTCATCCTCAGGAGGTCATTTGTCCCCCTCCAGCTGAATCAGTCTGGGGGAATGGCCAGTCAGTCTGACCTTTCAACCTGCTATGTGAAATACAGATAAAGTTGGTGTTCTAACAGTCCCAGGGAGAAGCAAGTATAAGGAAATTCTGTGTATCTTGCTTCTGTTTAGTTTTGCACTCTAGAAGCTGGCTATTTAGTTATTTAACCCTGGGCTTTTGCCTCAAATAGGCTCTGCAATTTTTTGTGGGAACCAAGTTTAGCAAGCATACTCATTGTGTGAACGCCAATAATGTTTTTCAGGTGCACGTAGAGAAAAGGAGAGAAAAAAAGAGGGCTATAATATTTGGAGGTCTTCATCTATGTAAATGCTTAAATAAGCAATAATTACAATTATTGTTTTAGCATTCCCTGAAGACAGAAAATTTAACTTTCAAATGTCTTAATATCCATTATTTCACAACAGATTATGTACACATAGATATACTTTTCCATTGGTATTTAGTTATAAAATATGAGTAACAATCTATGCCTATGGGCCAAATATAGCCAGTGGCTCATTTTTGTATGGTTTTAAAGCTAGAACGATTTTACACTTATAAAGGGCAGTTAAAACACCTACATACAGAAAAATCTGTGAGACTCTATGTGGCCTACAAAGCTGAAAATAACTCCTATTCTTACCAATAGAAGTTGGCTGACCCCAAAGTATGATGGTATACTCATAAAAACTACTCTGGTGTTTGTCTGCATGCCCACCAGGGCATGAGTTACCCCAAATGCTCCAACCCCAGCAATCTTTGCCTCTGATCAAAGGAGCCATCTGTGCTCATATTTCCCAAGTTCGTCTCTGGTTGTGTTCTTCAAAGGCAAGGACCTTTTTATTTCTCATCTCTTAACATTTATGTGTTTATTTAATTTACATAACCCCTATGTCACCATTCATTATTCCACCAGATACAGCTTTTCCAAAAGTCTCATCTGTCCTCAGGGACTGAAGAGTTGCAAAGTTTGAGAATGTTCCAAAGAATATGTTAGAGACTCACAAAGAATCAGTGTAAAAACATGTCAGAGGCAGCAGCCCTCCAATCTGGGCAAAAACTCCCAAAGGGTCTACTTTGAAGAAAAAAGCCCTCTCTGGAATGAGTATTTGTATTTATTCATTTATTTAGGTGGTGGTGCACCTTCCATGTGCTGAGACCCATGAGATTCATGATTATGCCTGAAGCATGGAGTCGGGCTCCATTTCAGTGTGAGACAGTTTGGGGGGCAGCTTTGCTACCCGGAGCCTTGTCCACAGGCCAGTAGCAAGGGCAACACCTGGGGGCTTGTTAGAAATGTACAGCTAAGGGCTGGACACAGTGGTTCACGCCTCTAATCTCAGCATTTTGGGAGGCTGAGGCAGGCGGGTCACGAGGTCAGGAGATCAAGACCACCCTCACTAACACGGTGAAACCTCATCTCTACTGAAAATACAAAAAATTAGCCAGGTGTGGTGGTGGGTGCCTGTAGTCCCAGCTACTGGGAGGCTGAGGCAGGAGAATCGCTTGAACCCCAGGAGGTAGAGGTTGCAGTGAGTCAAGATTGCGCCACTGCACTCCAGCCTAGGCGACAGAGTGAGACAGCAAGACTCCGTCTCAAAAAAAAGAAAAAAAAAACAACCAGCTAAGATTGAGAAAGACTGATCTATTCCAAACAAACTCTCATTTCCTTTCTCATGTGCCCCACATCTGCATCCATTCACCAAAAAGAATTTATTCTATAAGACAGAAAATTTTCCCTTGGTCATGCAGCTAATTTGCTGCAAGATGGAGACCAAGTTACAAGCCTCTATATTTCTGTTATTCATAAATTTGGACGCACATTGAAAATGCCTGAGAAACATTAAAAAATATTGATGCCTGGGACCCACACTCATAAATTCCGATGTACTTGTCCTTGTGTATGGACAAGGCGTGGGCATTTTAAGGCTCTCCAGCTAATCCTAATATGCAGCCCTGGTGGAGAACTGTCTCCCTATTTGAAATTTAATCTAAATTTACTTTAAATTCAGTTACAGTATTTCCAAGTAAATGACTGCCTCTTTTTCTTCTAAGGCGTTACTCTGGGTCCATCAGCTTTGCTTTCTCCTTTGTAGAGGCCAACCAGGGAGAGGCCTCAGAGATGACCTCCCTCTCCCAATGACTCCCAACTTTGCCCCATCATAAGAATCACCTGGTGTGCTTGCTTAAATGTACATTTCACTGGAAGATTTTGATTCCAGAGCTCTGCAATGGGCCTGACAATTGCTGTTTCTAAAAGACTCCCCAGGTGCCACTTACGATAAAGCAGATTTCAGGTAAAACCAATCTAACACAAGCCCAGCAGCATCAGTATCACCTGGGAATTTATCAGGCATGCAAATTCTCAGGCCTCACCTGGACATACAGAAATCAGAAGCTACGGGGGTGGGACCCAGTCATCTGTGTTTTCATCAGCCCTTCTGGTGGCTCCAGTGCATGCTCCAGTCTGAGACTCACAGGTCTACCACAAACGCTTCACTTTTTGACAAATAGTGCCCTGTCTTATAAAGTCCAGCCAACAGGAATTCCCCCATACCACACCTGTTTGCTTTCTTTGTAAAAAATTATCCTTATGTCATCACTTCTTACAACTCTGTGTAAGTAAGTTATCTAAGGATTTTCCTGACACTTTTAATTAGAAACTCCTAACTACTATCATCTTTCATGAATACTCTGGGTAAGAGTGAGACCTCGTGTTTTGACACAAAAAGCACATTTTCCTGAGCACTCAGGGTGGTGCAATCAACTGGGTCATACTGCTCAGATTTTTTCCCCTGAAATGCAGACATGTCCATAGACAATTTGTACAATGACCATATCTTACTACCTCCCCAGTTTCAAAAAATGTTAGAAGGGTGACAAAAGGATTTTTTAAAAAATCCATACAGTTCTTTATTTTGAGGATTCTTAGAGAAGTTTGCAATCAAGGAAATCCTGGATACCTATGCAGTTCTTAAGATACTTTCAAAAGTTCTATTATTTTATTCAATTCTCACAGCACCTGAAATGATGCAAGAGTTGGAAAGTGTGAGTTTTAACTGTGCAAACACTTTTTTATAAGCTCTTTTTTTGTTTTATCCTCAGAAAGCCATACGAAAAAGGTACTATCATTATCATTCCCATTTTATAGATGAGAAAACTGAGGCACAGAGAAGCTAGGCACAGTGGCTCTGCAATCCCAGCACTTTGGGAGGCTGATGTGGGCAGATCACCTGAGGTCAGGAGTTTGAGACCAGCCTGACCAGTATGGTGAAACCCCGTCTCTACTAAAAATACAAAAATTAGCCAGGAGTGGTGATGCATGTTCATAATCCCAGCACTTTGGGAGGCTGAGGTGGGCGGATCACAAGGTCAGGAGTTCGAGACCAGCCTGCCCAACATGGCAAAACCCCATCTCTACTAAAAATACAGAAATTAGTCAGGCGTGGTGGCACACGCCTGTAATCCCAGCTACTGGGAGGCAGAGGCTTCAGTGAGCTGAGATCACACCACTGCACACTCCAGCCTAGGTGACAGAGCCAGACTCCATCTCAAAAAAAATAAATAAAAAAGAAAGAAAAAAGAAAAAAAAATTGAGGCACAGAGAAGTTCAGTAGCTTTACTGAGGTCATACCAGAGTAAGGAAGAAATGCAGGTTTGAACTATAGTGGCCTAACTTCAAAGCACATTCTAGAGATCCCTATATGATGCCCACTTATTGCTCACCACAAACATTACAAACAAATTTTTCTATTTTTCAGATTAATAACCAGAAGCTAAGAGAGAGTATTAGGTTGGTGTAAAAATAATTGTAGTTTTTGACATTACTTTCAATGGAAAAAAACGAGATTATTTTTGAACCAACCTAATAGCTTGCCCAGATCATACAGCTAATAAGAGGCAGAGCTGATGTTTGAACCTGGAGTCTGATTCCAGGTCCTAGGCACATGTATTGCACCTTATGCAGTCCTGCCAGTGGCTAAGGTAGACATTATCCCTACAGATCATGGAGCACCAATGAGGCAGCTTTTCAGCTTTAAGGTACAGTCACACTCTCTTAAGAGGGACTTAGGAAAAGCTGACATGATGAGTGTGATCAAGTCCTCTCCAGAAAAACCCTAGCATAAAATACATTTTCCAAGGGACAGGCTACAATGGGAGAGAAAACAAAGGCAAACGTTTGATACTGAGGGTAGAGACCAGATTGGTGAGGGGGAAACTGGAAAGTCAGGCTTGGCTGAATTCAGGGTGTTTTTTTTTGTTTTTTGCGTGAGGCCTGTCCTGCTCCTGGGAGTTACCCAGATACAAGCCAGATCAGATTCCAAGTCACTGAACTTGACCAGAGTCGTTATTTCTCCCTTACTTCACAGTCACCGGGGAGCGCATCACCAACACAGAAGGGAAATCCAAATCATTCAGATTGAAAGAGGCCCCAAAGACTTCACGGACCAGCCCTATGAAACTCCAGCTGCCGTGCAAGGATTCTCTCTTGAGCACACTGAGCCCGTCCAACCAGGCAGGAGAGGGCTCCTGAGATTGTGAGTGTTGGGAAGGCAGGGTAGCAAAAATTGCTATTAAAAAAAAATCTAGCTGTGCAGTCCTGCCTAGCACAAACAGGAACTACAAGAGGAGGAAAGTTAGTGAGAAGACATTGCTTGTCTTCTGCTTCATTCACTCACTCACCACATTTAATTAATCACCACACCAGCCTCTGGAAGTCATACAAAAAAAAAAAAAAAAGTGTATACTGCTCAGTGATGAGTGCACCAAAATCTCACAAATCACCACTAAAGAATTTACTCATGTAACCAAATAACACCTGTTCCCCCAAAACCTATGGAAATAAAAACTTAAAAGTATGAGGAGGGGGTGGCACGGGGGAGACATCTAATGAGATAATACAGGCCATAAAAGGGTGAATGGAATCAAATACAAACGTGCTAAAGTAAAGATATATGCTTGTCAGAGTGGAACCCCAAAGTGGGTAAAGAGTATTTTTTTGTGCATGAGAGAGCACGTATGAGGGCAGTTGTTTAGGAAAAGCTTCAAAGATACACAGGTCCCTAGGCTTACAACAAGGCAGACTCCAAGATGGGGAAGAAGGTAATGGCAAAAATTAGGGGCTGGTGGCATACATAGGGAGACTGCTCTAGGGAGGAAGAAAGAATGTGAGCCATGGCCAAAGAGACTGGGGTATTTGGAGACTGGCAAGCAGTTCAACGTGACTAGTCTGCAAGAGGGTAGTCAGCAGGAAATATGGCTGGGATGGAATTCAGCACCAAAGATGGTAGAAAACCTTTCACCTGCAGGCAAATGGGGAGAACTTCAAGCAGGTGAGTGACCACTGGGCAAATGTCATAGAAAGAGTACTTGCACACCTGTTTGGAAGATGAATTAGAAGAAAATGAGACAGAGCAGGTAGAGTCAGATTCTTCTGAAAAGGGAAGTGTACACCTACTATTATATGTTCAAGGTAGGAGAACAAGGAATGTGGAAGAGGATATACGACATACAATTTTATGAGGTACCTCTTCTGACCCCTAATTTATAGATGAGAACACATGGAGGTAAAGTATGTCTCCCCTCATCATCTAAATGGTCAGGATCAGAGCCAAGGAATATTCAATGATCTGTCTCCCAAACTAGTGCTCCTCTCACTATGCCACAGCCCCTCTCCCCAGCTATTTCCCTGCGGGACATCTCCTGAAGGCCTGCAATCCCCACCAGCAGCTATGTTTTTGTTAGGACAACACGGGTAGGTATGACAAGTCCTCAGCACCAAGAGCAAAGAATCTTATGCTATGCTTTTGTTTATATGATTTACCCTTCTACCTCTCTGCCTATCCTAAGGTCGAGGTCATGCTCCACGCCATCTAGGAAGCTTTTCTCAACCAGTTTCCTAAGTATGGCAATGTAATCTTCCCTTACTCTGAAATCTTACCACATTGAAGAATTTGTATCAAGATTGGTTATATTAAAACGTCCTCTGTGAAGACTTACCTTCCCCATTATATCATCAACTTTTCAAAGTCAGGGACCATCCCCTTCCTCTTCTGTATTAACCTTAGCATGAAATATAACAAGAACACAATAGATGCCAGCCCCTCCTGTGTGCAAGCTGCTGGCTGCATGTCCATGTACCACTTACACCCTCCCAGCAGGGGAGCTGAGCTCGCGGTAGAGCCCAGCCCCATCATCCACTCAGGACTGCAATAGAAAAGACCCCATGGTGGCATAAACACTGTTATTTAGGTTTAATATCAGCAGTAGGAATTGTCATAGCCTATCTTCCTCTTTCCATCTACCTTGTAACTTTCTCTTCATGCAGGCATAACATTATCACCAAATCACTAATATTTTCCTCCTTTTGCTTCTCTTTCCAGTGCCCCAGTCATTCATACAGAGTTTCTTCTCTTAATTTACAGCTCATATTTAGACATCTTTTTTGATTCTATGAAAAGTTACCTCTCTCCATGCACCGGAACCGACTTCATATTTACTCAGCCTTTGTTGCATTTACAGCTTCACTTTCCTTTCTGTTCACCCATGTCTTTGAATTCTGCTCTCCCATTGAGGCTGCTTGACATGTTCAAGATTGCTACCAGTGGTTTTTCTCATTAAATAAATGATTTCCTCTAATACACAGGTATGGCATGTATTCAGCATTTCCTTGTTAGATTATCTCTTTCACCCCTGACCCTATTTTCATAACTGGGTTGAAAATACATAACTCATTACCCCAGACTCTGGCTTCTCACTCTTGATGCAATTTTCTGAGTTGGTTGATAGCTCCAACCGAGTGGTGCACAATCACCCCAAATGCATGAATTCCACAAAACATACGCACCACAGCCCCCATCTTCTCTTGCTCAGTGTCACTATCAGCTAATGACATATTGTATTAGTCTATTCTAACACTGCTACAAAGACATATCTGATATTGGGCAATTTATAAAGAAAAGAGGTTTAATCAGCTCATGGTTTTGCAGGCCTTCGCTTCTGGGGAGACCTCAGGAAACTTACCATAAGGGAGGAAAGCGAGGAGGAAGCAAGCACAGTCTTCACGTGGCTGGCAGGAAGTGGGGGCTGGGTGCTACACACTTTTAAACAAGCAGCACTAAGGGGATGGTGCTAAACTAGCCCCATGATCCAATCACCTCCAACCTGGCCCCTTCAACACCGGGGATTACAATTCAACATGAGATTTGGTGGGGCACAAAGATCTCCAGGATAGAAAACTAAGATTCCTACTCAACTTTAAAGTCCTGTCACCTTTAAGTGCAAGATGTCTCCAACTGCTTTATGCCTAACCCCTTCATTGCAATGGTCACAGTTCAAATGTTTATCAACACACACTCTAATTATTGAAATTAAGGGCAATCTATTTTCTGTAGTATCTGAAGTCCTCCATTGTCTGGACCCAACTTGGATCTCCAACTTTATCACTCAAACACATCACAGCCCCCATCCTCTTGCCACAGAAGACTACAGCACTCATTAAGACTCTCTTTTGAGGCTTCTGTTCTGAGGATCCTTGAGAACAGCTAGGGCTCACACTAACTACCAATCACCCTGACAGAGCTGTCTCTGCAAATGAGTAGAACTCCATGAAAACCATTTCTGAATATGGACTTTGGACATGACCTTTGTTCAGAACCAGAAAATGCAAAATCCACTTAAAAGAAACACTGGATCCAGGTTCCAGGTTGGCCTTGTGGGGAGCTTCCAGAAAGAAATATGGACAGATAACCTGATTTAGATATGTAACTGTTAGGTTGAGAAACCACTTGGGGCTATATATTCTTAAAGTAACTTCATTTTTTTGGTCTCCCTCTCTTCATTTAAGTTATTCCTTGTGGCTAATTATTTCTCTACCTATGACTTTTCTGCTTCTTCTGAAGTAACACAGTTTTGATTTAGTTATTTAGTGTGTTAATTTTCTACTGCTACTGTTACAAATTACAACTTTAGTGGCTTCGGACACCACAAAATTTATCTTACATTTCTGAAGGTCAGAAGACTGAAATGGGGCTCACTGGGCTAAAATCAAGGTGTCAGCAGTTCTTTTCTGGAGGCTCCAGGGTAGAATTCGTTCTCTTGTCTTCTCCAGTTCCTAGAGGCTGCCCCCGTTGTCTCATAGCTCCTTTCTGTCTCCAAGACTAACAACAGCTAGTGAAATCGTTCTCTCCTTGCGTCACTCTAACTCTCCTGCCTCCCTCTTTCACATATAAAGACCTTTCTGATTACATTGGGCCCACCTGGATAAAGCCAGGCTAATAGCCTGACCTTAAATTCAGCTGATTAGCAAATCTTAATTCCATCTGCAACCTTAATTCCCCTTTACCGCGTGAAGTAGCATATTCATAGGTTCCAGGGATTAGGATGTGAGCAACTCTGGGGGACCAGAGAGCAATGATTCTACATAGAGTTCCATGTAAGAGTTAAAGCTTGCATTTTGCTTTGAAGTAAAGACTTCCCTCTCCTTCCCTGGATGGGGCTTTGGCAAGCATAGCGGGTATGAGGAGGCACTCAATTTCTCTTTTGTTCTCCCACTTGGTAGCCTCAAATCCTGTTCCCTCCACTTACTAACCGGTCTCCAGGGTTGGGTAGAGGAAGGGAGAAAAGGAAGGGGAAATCAGAACATCTTTGCTCACTGCATAGGGACGCGGCCCCAGCACAAGTGCTGTCAGGGCTTGGCGGCCGCTCACAGCTGGCTTTCTCATCAGTGGTTTGTTTCTCTCACTGAGGGCCAGTGCATCTCATCCTCAAACTTCACCTAGTACCTCTGCCTCAGCCCCTGGCAATGTAGTAATACCTCAATATTTCTGCTGAGGTTTATCCACTCTCCAAAAAGCCCTCTTGAACAGGACCTTGGATCATTCCACACCAAACCTCTTGACTCACAGAAAATACCAGTCCTTTTCACTGACAAACTCTTGGAGTGTAGGCCAATCCTAACGCAGCCAACTTTTCACTGAATCAACGTGGAGGCAGGTGCAGCCTGCTTCTTGCTCTTTAGATTCTCTCAGTATAATGCCCCCCCCCCACATTAGTATGTTGAAACCCTAATCCCAATGTGATGATATTTAGAGGTGGGGCCCTTGGGGGCTAATTAAGCCATGAGAGTGGAGTCTTCATGAATGGGAATAGTGCATTTATAAGCAGACACTAGAGAGCAAACTAGCTCTATTTCTGCAAGGTGAGGATACAGTAAGGAGTTAGCCATCTATAACTCGGGAAAAAGGCCCTCATCAGAACCCGACCATGCTAGCACCATGATCTTGGACTTTCAGCCTCCAGAACTATGAGAAATAAATTTCTGTTGTTTACGCCTTCCAGGGTGTGCTATTTTGTTATAATACCTGAAGCAAAAAGGGCGCTCAGCCTGAAGTAAACCCTATTTCTCTGTGTTCCCCACTGGCAGGTTGGGAATTTTTCCAGTTCTCTCCTTGCACTTCTATCAAGGCTTATTTCCTTTTGATAAGGAAAAGGGGATGGCACAGGCCACCAACAGCCTTCTCCAAAAATGTGTCCCTTCTAATATATGCTTATTGATCCCTTTATGTCTCTAGTGTGGGTGAGTGTATTCAGAGTTCATTCACCATCTTTTAGCCAGCTACTTAGAAACACACACCCTCTTGGTCTCACACCTCACTTTGGAAAGTGACTCAGCTGAAATTTCTATTTTAACAGCATTCCTGGAGGAGGAGGGATGAGGAAATCAGGGAAACACAGGGGGTGTTCCACTCTGTGGGGTGAAAGGAAAGAGGCTTCTAAGCAACAGTGGATCAGTGATGTGACCTCAGCTTAGAAAGATGACGGACAATGCACCAAGTGGTCAAGGAGTGACAGGCATGACGAGTCTCCTGATGTGGTCCACTACATGTCGTTCCAGAGGATGGTCTCATGGCGTCACTTCCCCCAAGTGAGGACACCTGTACATTATGGGTCTGCATCTGATGAGCAGCTGAGCCTCTTAGGACCTAGTTATTTCAATAAGTTCATTAGAGCTATTCCCAAACTACTGTGCCATGGGCTATTTCAGCAGGAAACTAAAGATACTAGCATGTAGTTGTCCCCTACAATCTAAGGGAACTATTACCAAACAGAAAAGTCAGCCTTTGAATAAGTATAAAAATTTCTGGGACACGGAGTTCAGGGGAGGTCAGAATAGATCAGGTCAAGGAATCAGTTCTGACCTATTATTCTCTATCGCTCACAGCTGTGCCCAGGCACATGCTGGGGCGTAACAATGCTGTTGCCAATATTTATGCAATATGGAAGCATTTTTAAGTGACTCATGATGTGAAAACATCATGTTAGAGAGCATCTAACCTAGAGTGTGATTTTTTTTCAAAGAAGCTCTCTCTGTTAATCAGTGACCAAACCAGATTTCAAAACCAGGCACCCTAAGTACCAGTCTAATGATCTCGTCTGGATTTGCCAATGTGTTTCTGTGTTCTATTGTTTCATCAGCACAAAGCACAATCCACGATAGTGTTCAAAACCTGTTTCTAGGACTTCACAATGCTAATCTGTTTTCCTACAGCATTTTCCTTTTGGCTTTCTCAACTACATTTTTCTATCTTAGATGCTCCTTGATTTTATGTTGTAAATCACACATACATATGCATACACATACACGTACACACATACACACAAAAGAGAGAGAAAAAGAGGTGTTCATGTATTCCCTTATCAAATCAAGCTCCAGGTGTTTCATATTTTTCACTGCACCATAAAAACTTACTAATTGTGGATTCCCTTCTTTCTTCTAAGCAATGCCAGATTTAAAAAGAAAATCCCATTTATGTGTTAGTAAGTAAATTATCTTACCCTCTTAATTATCTAGTGGCAGAAGTGAACAGAAACTGGGATAAGAAAATGCACAGATAAGTCTATCACAATCAGATACTAGGTTCAGATTTGGTTTCTTGAGAGCTAAGGCAAAAAGGCAAATAATGGGCTCTAGAGTTTTTTTTAAAAATATATTATTAACAAAAAGAAGCTTACAGATTCCTTCAAGAATCAATTTTTTCCTAAAATTAATTCACACTTACTCATATAAATAGTCAAGAATATTTGAGAATCTAGTAGCAAAAAAACCCATTAAGTGTGTTTTTATGGCATATACAACATGTCATCCATATACTAATTATTGCTGAGATGAATAGCGATCACTAAGAAACTGACACTGCAGACCATCTGAAGACTGAGTATTACAGGCAACCAAGAAGCAGAACCAACCAAGTTCAAGGTTTAGGCAGAAACTCAACAGAACATAACTTCTATGTATTTCAACATGTCCAATATCCACGATGTATATGTTGGGGCAGGGGTATCATCCATCATCCTCTATCCATAAAGACAAGAAGGACATGAAATGTTCTCGGACAGTTGGAGACGTCCCAGTGTGATAACCAAAATCTGTGCTTCTGTGGGTGTAGGAAGAAGGGGAGAACTTGACAGATTGGGGAAATGATGTTCCAATACCAGAAGACCAGATTGATCCAATTATTCCATTATAACATTCCATATCCACTAAAGATCATCAGCTCACTCTGCTTTTAACTAAATAATGTATCATTATTTACTTAACTGAATATGAAAAATATGCTTGAAGAATCACCTCAATAATCCATTGAGATTTCAAATTATCAAACCACAGATCAAATTCAAAGCTTTTAATATAAACGTCTTTGAGTGAAGGACAGAATTTCCAGCTATCTGCAGTCTAATGGCAAGTCTAGTGTCTTGCCTTGGAGCAAACTCTTGCATTTACTGCCTGTCACCCGAAGATGTTTTCTTGTAATCCTAGAAATACCATACTTTAGGGATGTGAATTCTGGCAAATATCTGGTTAGTGTGATCCATATTGACAAGCCAATGTTTTCAGTACACTCTGATCATAAAATGAGTTTCCTGGATCAGTAAAGTAGCCATGAAAACCAAGTTTAGGCAACAAACAGTAAAATAAATAATGTCCAGAAAGTGACTCAGTGATAATGCAATGCAAAAAGCCTCCAATGTTATTAAAATGATTTGGGGTTATGTGGCCCAAAACTTGTCCTGAGCACCGTTTTGTGGAAGGATTCCCCAATGTTACTCTCAGCTCTAGACATTCTCTCTACAATTTCCTAAATGAACACTTCCTTGACATCATCCATCCCCTAGGAATCTTCCTTATCTGGCAAAAGTCATATAGTTACACAAGATTAATAGACACCTGTAAGTGGTCCTGTCATCCTTTAACTCAAAGGAGGAACTCCTACAGACAAGGTCAAGGACTGGGGCCAGCAGGCCAGTGCACAGCTGGGCCCCAGGGCAACTTACATACTTCCTCCACAGCAGCCTCGGACCACTATGACTACAGACAAGGCAAATTCTCGGTGGGAAGAGTGAAAGCAAGGCACCTTTTAGAGTGCCCCTGAGCAAATCCATCCATGGTCCCCACCTTTCCCAATCATTACAAGTTAACTGCTCCTTTTCATCCTGATACTACTGATGGGAAATGAGCCTCCAGGGCTGACAGCCAGAAATTAATTTGATCGATTTATTTTGTGTTCCACGTTTTGGGTGCAAATGCTTTCCTCCATCCTGATGGAGCACATTTACGCTCTCCCATTCACAGAAAACAAATTTATAGTGCCTAACTAACAGAATTCTTTCGCTGAAGGTCAGAAACAAATGTTCCCATCCATTTCTTTTTACCTTTCTGTGTGGCACCAAGTTGCTTTCCTTTTTAATTTCAGATGAACAGGAGAATTGTTTTCTGGGGAGGGGTGGGGTGAGAGAAAGCAACTGGAACTTAGAAGTTTCTACCAAAAACAAAACTTAACTTACCCCTCATGAGAGGAATGAAGCAAAGAAATGCAAATCTCTTCCAATTTCACATGGAAGAGAAAACTTCAGTTATGTCTTAACTCAAGTAAAAAGAACACCATTAGGTAAGGACTATTAATTTACCATTCTTAGACAAGTGGAATCTGGCACTTAATTTGTCTGTATTTCTTGCTCACTTGAGACCAAATTCTGTCCTTGGCAGGTAACTTCCAAAGACTGCAGAGAGAACTAAACATAGATAATCAGGACTATGAATGGTTAATCCTATTTTCTCAGGGTATAAACTAACTTGTCATTAAAGATGAATAGTTTTCAGGTGTTGCTTAACACGAAAAAAGTGCACATGTCCCGGAGAAAGAAAAGTTGATATTCTCAGCGCCTGCCACTTGCTTAACCATGTTTGAAAAATGACCTCTCCCCTCAGCCAGAGTTAATCTTGGACCTATTTGAGGAGCTTTCAGGACCAGAGGCGGAGCTTTAATAGGGAGAGGCAGAGCTGTGTAGGCTGAGACAAGTAGGAAGCTTATTTGCAGCCAGTCATCCTGGCCTGCACAGGTGCCCAGCTGAGGCAAACTGGTAAGGACTGCACGGAGATCACATAGCTTCTGCAGCTTTTATGTAAACAGCATCCTACATAGGGGTAACAGACACCATTCTGTTATCTTCCATCTCTCTGCTTCTGCCCTGAGAAAAAAACCCAATGTTGCTTAGATATTCACGGCATGAAGTAGCCAAAGGCAAGATGCATATTAGCCAATCAGCTCAGTCTGGAAACAAAGGCTTTCCTGAACACATCCCCTTCCTGCCCCTGAGATGTTAAGCTTGGGTGGCTTCCACACTCTGCCTCAGGGAGATATATTCTGCATAATGAATCCTATTGTTGTTTGTAATGAGAAGGAGGTCATCTGTACACCTGACCTAAAAGGAGTAGAGAAAGAGAGAAAGAAGAGACAGAAAAGTGGTAAGGAGAGGTGGATAAGGAAAAATACACCCAGACCTTAGCAAAAACTGTCAAAACCGGTTCCTTTGTTCTGGAGTTGAGCAAGTTTTTGTCCCAGCTGTAAGGATGAAACAGACATGCATTTCAGTGATACTGAGGCTTTTGCCATTCATATGGAATCTGAAGCCTCAACTGATTTCGGCTGAAGCCACCAGACCTTGGCCATCATCCCCTTCTGCTTTGTTTTCCACAAAGCAGAACAAGAAGTAAATTAGGTCTTTGGTTTCTATGTTTCTTTATAAATCTGAGCTCATGTGGTGAATAATAAAAAACACATTTCAAATTTAAAGAATACGTAACAAAAGTTTCTTTTAAGCATTAGAGAGGGATGAATGCCTTCTCATTCTAATGCAGCTCAAGAGAAAAAGA
The DNA here is from genome assembly GCF_000951035.1 of Colobus angolensis palliatus. NCBI lineage: Eukaryota > Metazoa > Chordata > Mammalia > Primates > Cercopithecidae > Colobus > Colobus angolensis. The sequence continues at coordinate 1,492,981 of NW_012112919.1, read as the reverse complement.
TCCCAATGTCAGCCTTTGGCAATTGAAATAATCAATTTCTAGCAAAATAAAGAGGCAATAATATCTTTCAGGTCTCAAAAACTTATCTAAGACCCAGGTACTCCTTCCTGAGTCTCAGCTTTAGCTTCTGAGTCAGAAATACTATTATGTCGTTCTGAGCTATCCAAGGGAATAAAAGAGAACACTGTGAAAATCCTTCTTTTGTTCTCTCCCATTAGCAATTAATTTATCATCTTATCTTTTTTTCATATTGGAAGCCCTGAGACACAGAAAGAGAAATTTCCATCAAAGAAGAACAGAGCTGGGCATTCTCTTGGTGATGGTGGGTCAGTTAGCAGAATTCAATTCTGAGAAAAAAAGTCCTATTTGAAACTCATGAGAATGGTCCTGAAAATGAACAGTTTCCAAGGGGGGGGGGGGAAAGATGGGTAATTCACCTAGAAATTGTAGGTACCATAAGGTCCATTTCTTATATTTGAAGGCTTTTAGTTACCCTAAGAATGTGTGCTGCAAATCTCCCTGCAAAAGGAGAAATCAAAGTACTTGACACACTCCTCTTGATAGAGGAAGAAGGCAGAGAAATTCTAGACAGACAGGGAGGTCCCTGATGAAACCCCACCCTCAAACCAAAAAGCTTAAAACCTGTGGCCCAAAAGCAAGAACTTCTATCCCTGTGTGCCCTCTGTCTGCTAATTGGTTCTTTCTGAATAATGTCTTTTTATCAATCAAATGTTGCCTTTTCCAAAACTACCCACAGCCTGTCCCACCCCCCATCCTGTGCCTATAAAGACCCCAGACTCAGTTGGTAGGGAGACAGAAGTGGCTTGACTGGAGAGAGATGACTTGACTTCAGAGGGATAGCTGGACTTTGGAGGAGAGATGGCTTAACTTCAGAGAAGAGCTGGCCAGAGACAGCCTGACTTCAGGGAAGTTTACCTGCCTGCCTGGTCACCTCTCCCACTCCCCTCTCTTCTGAGAGCCATTTCCATCACTAAATAAAATTCCCCATGTCTAACATCCTTCAAGTGTCCATATGACCTCATTCTTCTTGGACGCAAGACAAGAGCTTGGGACCCACCGAGTGTGGGTACCCAGAAAAGACTGTAGCACTGGCCCTTTGCACTCATTGGTAGAGGGCAGCCACTCAACAGGAGAAGGCAAGGGGACCACTGAGCTGATAACACACCACTGTCCACAAACAGAGGAGCTAAGAGAGCATTGTAACATGCCCTCTAGGACTTCAGAAGTCACAGGCATCCAACCTCGGTGCTGCCAGGGGACCTGCACAAAGCCTGCTCCTGCTGGCACCCAAAGTGGCCAGCTGGATCCTGTGCTTGCTCACTCATGCACTCCCTCCTTCAAGAGGTTGAGCATGGTGGGCCAAGTAATCAGGGCACCCCCATCCCAAGTCCAACAAAGGGGTTGAGAAAAACTCACGCATCACCCTCAATAAACCAGGTTACCTAACACAGTGAGTGCCTAGACAGGCCAGATATATATAATCTAGTTAGGAAATCAACCTAAATCAACAAATAAATAAAAATAAAGATTATGAGAAAGAGAGACATTCAAATCGAATGGTAAACGATTGCTGAGGAAAAGAATATGATTCAGGAGAAGAAAGGAAAAAAGACTTTGTATGGTAGAAAAGTTATAAATAAATTATAGATACTGAAGAAGAAATATCCATCTATCATGCAGAGGAAAGAATCCAGAAAATAGAGAAAATCTTAGTACTATCCTACAGTATCACTAGTTCTGCTAAGATCTAACTCTCCTCTTCTTTCAGAGCAAAGTAGAGTTGCATTTTCTCCTCTCTTGCAGTTGGATGGGATTATGAGACTAGTTCTGCCTAATGATTTGGGAAGCTAAATTATGAGTGTTACTTCTTTGCTAAAATTGAGACCCTCCAGACTATGCTTTCCATCTATCATGTGACAAGAAAGATGGAGATGGCAGCATCAAGATTTTGGAAGGTGTTTTGTTACAGCAGCATAACCTAATTTATTCTGACTGATACACAACCACACATTAAATAAAAGAAATACAAAGCTATAGAGTGGCCAAAGATTCTCTCTTGAGGAAAGTGAAGAAAACCATACCTAAAACTGATACAGTATCCAATAAGAGTGTTTGTCTTCTTGTAGTATATACCTGAGGTGGTACAGAGAATCTGTCAAGAAAGTGCTCACACACATTTGCTAAAGTACAGCTAAACAATGGTTATTTCTTGAAAAATAAAGAAAGAAACCTGGGCTGTATCTTTAGACTTTGGCGTGGAGGAAAAACCTGAAGGAAGGGAAGAAGCCAGGTAGTACTGTTTTTTTCTCTGTTCTTTACATTTATGTTCCTGAAAGAGGAGCTAACGGGATGTTAATAGTTATGCATATGAATTAATGTGTAGGACCCCCTCTGGTGTGGACCATGTAGAAACTAGTTTCTGGTATCAGGACCACAGGATCTTGCAAAGCAAAGGATGTGTCTTTAGCACATGAAGAGAGGAGCACTTGTGGGTATACTCTTGTGTAAGCAAGGCAGCTACAACACAAAATGTTAAGGGGAAGAGAAGATGCCCCAAAATAGCTCAAATCTATATATGGTGCATAAAGGAAATCAGTTGTAGCGTGATAATTCATTTTCAAAGGGACAAAAATTGATTCTTGGTGGATGCCAAAAAAAACTTAAAGATTACAATGGCCCTCCAAAAGGCCATAGTGCATAAACAGATATGCAGTATATCTGTGGTATTAATATTATATATAAGAAGTGATTATGGGGAAAGAATGTTTTAAAAAGATTCCTTAAGGGGACAAAATGATGAAAAAAATACTAAAAAACACTGACATAGGTGAAGAAATGTAGTGATTCTTAGAGGGAAAACAAACAAACAAGAAAAAAGAATTTAAAAATATGTACAGCCATATATATTTTCCAAAATAGAAAATGTATATATAATAAACCAGGTCACTCTAAAATGCTATCCAGAATTAAAGACAATTTTAAACGTTAGCCTGAGTCTTGGTAACCATGAACCTCTTCTTTCATCTTCTATACACGGCCCACAAGCTCATCAGAGAAGGCCCATCCCATTTTCCCTCATTCAAACTATTTGCAGCAACAGAGTCTGAAAGTTTATCTTTTAAACCTACACAGCCAGAGTCTCAGCCATGGAATTATTACCATTTTTCTTTGAAGTTTTATTTTTATATCTGCTTTTGTGAACTACCCAGCACAAAAGTTTCCATGCCCTATATTCCTTTTCTTTGGAATTACGAACTCCAAGAAGTTATGGCCATATTTTTCCAAGACTATTTATTTGTATCTTTTTAAAATATCTACATCACCTAACAGATGAGAATTAAATCCAGAGCAAAAGTCACCATTATGGTTTTCCACATACTTTTTGTTTGTTTGTTTTGGAGATGGAGTGTTGCTCTGTCGCCCAGGCTGGAGTGCAGTGGTGTGATCTCGGCTCACTGCAACCTTTACCTCCTGGGTTCAAGTGATTCTCCTGCCACAGCCTCCCAAGTAGCTGGGATCACAGGTGCCCACCACTATGCCCGGTTAATTTTTGTATTTTTAGTAGAGACGGGGTTCACCATGTTGGTCAGGCTGGACTTGAACTCCTGACCTCAGGTGATCTGCCCACCTCGGTTGCCCAAAGTGCTGGGATTACAGGCATGAGCCACTACGCCTGGCCCTCCTACATACTTTTAACAAAGTGATTTTGTAAATCACTCTAGACTATAGGAGATGCTGTACTTCTAAAAGATACAGATATGCAGTTGGTATATGGAAAAGTAGAAATATCCTATCACTATTAAATTTGACCTTGGACACAATTCTGTAATTTTTAGTAGCATTACAGTACTCTATTCTCTACCATATTATGTACACTATAGAAAACAAATGACTTCAAATCTCCTTTTAATTTTCATTCAGATTTTTTTGGTATGTCCCTATCTTAAGATTCAAGGATTTTGACAATTATATATATTTTGTCAATATACTATGCCACCACCTCATGTAATAAAATAGTCTTGGTCTACCAAAATGTTAAGAAAGCAATAAGAGTACCATCTGTTTTGAGAGGCACTCTCTACAGTGGAGAAAAAGTTGTATGAGACACAACAAGCATGCTTTGAACTCACCTATAACCATGACAGACAATGCTAACAATCCCAACATCTTGCTCACAGTACCTAGAGGTAGCCTCACAGTTGTTTTGGATAAAGGCTTCAAAGCTTCCAAACCATAAAACTGATGTTGATAGACAAGGTAAAAATTATCCTGGAAAAATATCTTTAATATCTTTCCATCTCTAAAACTCTCATTATGCTTTCAAATTCTTTACAATTCTGCCTTAGGTTGACCCAAGTAGATGCATACTGAGGATTCACATATAGTTCAGCAGGCATAAAAAGGTAGAGATGAATATTGCAGGAATTTTATTAGTCTACTTCCCAGAGAATGACTGGATACCCAAAGCAAAAACTTTGGCTCTCTAAAGTTGCTCACAATTCTTTGCGATTGTTTTATAATTTGCCACCAAAGCCTTTCCTTCCCTGAGAGATGATATTAAAGTGCAGGAACCCTGGGAAGGGCAACACAGTGTCTCTTCGCTAAAAAAGATAAATAACCAACAGCAGAGTCATTACTGTGAATGAACGTGATAAAAAACACGTAAGCCAGAATCTTCTGCTATGGATACAGAGAATGTAAGGTGGAACAAGGGGTAGAGGACACACGTGACCATTTAGCAGCAGTCAGTCTATTCCAGGATTATAGAGTCTACTGTTTTATTTTATAACTCTCACGTCACAAGGATCCTATACTCTTTCCCTGAACCCTAAAAGTTATACCTTTTCAGGTTTCTTGCCTGAAAGTTGATTTATTTTCAATGGCAAATACCACTATAACTAATGATCATCAATAAATTGCAGAGAATATGACCAATTTTTTCAGCATATATTCAAAAGCAAAAACTAAAGTCAATACATCCTCTTGAGAGATGACCCAGGAAACCATTGGCATGTAAGATATATCGAGGTGAAGGTATGGTGATTGCTGAGTTGGGTCTTGAAGAATGAATAGGAAGACTTCATCAGATGTATTTAGAATCTGACAGGCAGGTCAGAAAGGGTAGAATACAACGTGGAAGATGGTCTCAGTTGAGACGGGTGGCAGATAATCAATAAGGAGACTTCAGGTAACAGTATATTTCAAGTGAAAGATGATGAGGTCTGAAGCAAGAGGGCATATAGAGAAGGAAGCAGCTTCACGAGACAATCAGAAGAACATCTCCACAGGTAGTAATCATCAACATAATGTACTCTGTATGGTGTTTTGTGGGTTTTGTTTGGTGATAAAAATCAATGAATGACTAGGCAGACTAAAAAAGTCTAAGTATACCAAGGAATTCATTTTTGAAAGTTAACAGGAAGATACTGAATTCGTAAGCTAATTTTTTTCATTAAATATCTATTGTATGCCATAAACTACACAAACTGCTGCAGGCTACTAAAATTAATAGATCATAGGCATTGCCCTATATAGGGGAAGAAGTATATGCCGGTCAACAAACATAATAAAGGATGAGGGACAATGAGAGTAGAACAGGGGAAGCTGTTATTTCTGTCCTGAGAATTTCTACAGGGGGATACTGCTTCTCAGGCCTGAATATCTGTGGCCCTTTAACCAATGTAATGTGACAGTGGAGCAAAGAATGGATCTGAGGACAGGAGCCCTGGGTTCCAGTCCAAGCTCTATTACCTTATTACTAATGTGTAGAGACAAGGACTGTCCAATTTGGTCCAGCATGTACTGTAGGTTACCTGTCAATAAGCTAACTAGGACTGATGACAACCATTATCTCAGCAGGGAGGAACCACATCTTCCCTGGATGGTAGAAGGGTCCTGGGTTCCTCCTTCTCTCATTGGTAGTACTGTGCTGAACTTGGCTTCCCAAGAACCCAGGGACCCTAAGGTTTTCAGGTGCCAAGCAGCTGGCATTTCCTAGCACTCTCTTAGACAGAAGACATCCAAGTTCAGTCTGCCTATTTTCTGAGCTCAATATGTTAGATAACCCTACAGAAGGTCATTTTCACATTTATACCATAAGAGCATCAGCAGGACAATTTCTTGTCCATAGAGTATTACTTCATGGTATGTCAGCATTGTCCTGGCCTCAGTGTACCTCTCTGAGGGATAATGACGGATTAGGGGACTGAAAAGCTCCTCTTGCTGAACCTTGGCTGGTAAATGTTCCTTTTAAACCCAGACCGCCGCACCTTTCAACACCAAGCAACATGCAGTAAATCACTTGCCTTCCCTGAGCCTCAAGTTTCTGCATCGGTAGAATGAACAAAATAAAGAACTTCACCACACACTTCACAAGGTAGTAATAAAAATTCAAAGAGTACTTTGTAAATTGAAATATGCTATACCCATGTGAGGGGTTATTTTTATCACAGAAGAGTGAATATCCTCCTGAGCACAGACTCTGCTTTTGGCACCTAAACCTTCTGTTTACCACACATTGCTGCTTGGTTTGATCCACAGATAATTAGAGGTGGATTAGATGCATCTATGCAATAACATGGAAAAATAACAAAGATAAAAACAAAGATCAAAGAAATGAAAAAGAAGAACGATAAAATGAAGATGTGTCACCCATGTGCATTTTGAATCACAGTCTGGGCCAAGCCTCCTAGCCTGCAAAGTCTAGGGGAGACCACGCCAGATGTACACCTGCCAGAAATAGTAGGAAAGAAGCATATCAATTCCTCAGGGAAACATGGCTTCCTGGAGGGAACTCTGTATGAGAAGGTCAGTGATTTCCTTCACTACATAAACACAATCAACACAATCTCAAGTTTGTTTTTTTTTAGCATAAACCCCATAGCACAGTTCAAGGAAATTTATTCCATAAAGGACCTAGCACACATGGTCTGATAACAGTTGATCCAGAGATAAAATATAGACTAGAGAGAGTTCATATGTTGTAGGGTAAAGCTATAGATTCCTTAAAAAACAACAAGAACAACAATAACTTTAAGATCCACTTGTTTATTATATATTTTCTTTTTTTTTGAGACAAAGTCTGGCTCTGTTGCCCAGGCTGGAGTACAATGTGAGATCTGGGCTCACTGAAACCTCTATCTCCTGGGTTCTTGTGCCTCAGCCTCCTGAGTAGCTGGGATTACAGGTGTGTGCCCCCACACCTAGGTAATTTTTTTTTTTTTTGTATTTTTAGTAGAGACAGGGTTTCACCATGTTACCCAGGCTGGTCTTGAACTCATGGCCTCAAGTGATCTTTCCATTTCTTTCCTTGGCCTCCCAAAGTGCTGGAATTATGGCCATGAGCCACTGTATCCAGCCCCATTTGTTTATTCTTTAGAAAGCTTCTAGAAAGTACCCAGCTCACATTTAACCAGCAAGTATAAAAGTTGGGAGCTAAAGATATCATCTAGTGCCAACCCAGTTTAATGAAAGTAAAACTGAGGCCACCCAGTAGGAAATGTCTTCTCTAAAGTGAGAAAGGCTTCATTTTTAGGACTGATCCCAGGTCTGGGCCTCTCCAGGATGCAGTGAAGTGCCTGTCTCCCCAACTCTGAGCAATCAGAGTGCTTAATTTCCCTACACAGGACTCAATGCTCATTAATCACCCATCAACGCCAGCTGAGTCTCCCTACCTTGACAGCAAGCTGTTTGACCCAAATTTGTTTCCATCTTCATAACCCTTAGCCCAAAGATGGAAGCACTCAGTGAGTGCTTAGTAATGCCTGCATAATAGATTGAGCATAGTAATATTATACATTGAGCATTTTCTATTTCAATTTAGAGACCCAGTCTAAGTGCTCAATTCGAGTCTTATTCCTTAGTTCCTGGCAGTGAACAACCCAACTGGAGGACAGTAATGACATTTCCTACAAAATAGATAATGTGAATACCAGGGCCAAGTGATACTTTATAATAAAATTTCAGCCACAGTAAAGAAAAAATTAGCACTTTTACCTTCACGTCCTTCTCTTATAGGTCAAAGGTGTTACACAAATATAAAATTATAAGATTAGTAAATGTGTCAGATTTTTTTCTTGAAACATTAAGGTGAATTTAGCAAAGTAGTTTTATATTATGAGAACTCAAATATAGGTAAGAAAATCAAGCTATGTGGGGAGCATGTCACTTTTCATATAACTAATAACCACCAGTATTCAATATACTACTCTCAAAAAAAGTAAAAGGGATAAATGAAAGAGTTGCCTAGATGGTGATGATGGTGGTGGTAGTGGTAAAGAGTTAAGATACATCTGTCACTCGCTAAGTACTTTACATGTATTTCCACATTTAATTCGTACTGCAACCCTATGAGGTACAAATTATTGTTATCTACATTTACAGATGAGGAGATTGGGGAACAAAATGGTTAAATTGCCACAGTACCCTAACAAGTATCTGATTCAGGATTCCAACTCTTGGAGTTTGTCTGAGAAATGCAAGTTTCAGGGCTAAACGCTTTCATAACAATAATCACTAACATATATTGAACAACCTGAGATGTGCCAAATACTCTTCCATGCTTTTCCGTGTATTCATAGGTGTGATCTTTGCAATACTAGTATTCTCACCCCCATCTTACAGAGAAGGAAGTTTGCAAAGGTCACATAGGTAGTTCTTAAAGAGTCACACTGGGGCAGTCTGGCTTCTGCACTCATTTTATAAGTGGCATTCTCTATTCCTTTCCATGAAAGGAAAACAAGTACAGAAGCTGTGCTTTTAACTCTTGTCCATCCCTCCCACGCTAGACCTGCTTATGACTTCCTCATTGCTAGCCTGAATTACTTCAACAGCCTCCTCACTGGCCTCCTGCCTTCAGACTTGTCCCACTTAATCTATTTCCTCCACACAGCATTTAAGGTAGACTCTAATAAGAACCCACCTGAAAAGCAATTCTATCTTTCACTCTGCCCTGACTAAAACCCTTCAGCTGTTTGCCACTGCCCACAGCAAACTCCTTTAAACTGCCCAATTTAAATTCCTTTTAATTGCCCAACAAGCCATTGTGACCTATGTAGACCTTATTCCCTCTTTGACCTCAACTCCCTACACTCCCTTTCTCACTTCCCCACAGATCCTCCTCCAACAGCTTTGAATTGTTTGAAGTTCCCCATTAACACTATTTTTTTGCCTGCCTGGGCTTGTTTTCTCACTGGTCTTCCTGTGTGAAACCTATTTGCCCACGACCATCTTCCGTTTTGTCTCACTTCTACCAATCCTTTAACGAGTCAGCTCAAGCGAGTCAGCTCAAGTGCTGCCTCCTCCAGGAAGCCTCCTCAACTCCTCTTACCAGTAACTGCTACTAATAGTTGGCTGATTCCACTGGTCATTCAAGTGGTCTTGCAGCCCACTAGTAACCACTGATGCTTCCACACTAACTTCCTCAGAAAATGGCTCATGCACTGTATCTGTAAAATCATGCTGAGTCTTTTGAAGACTCTTTGTTTCCAAAGTGTTTTCAGGTGTATACTAATAATAAAGCTGAAGCTGATGTTGTTGTAACTTTTTTGGGAATACGTGACATCTAGTAAAAACTAAACAGAACTATAAATTGCCTAGCTGATGAAAATCCTCCACATATCCCTTGAGGCTGCTTTACAGATCTTTTATAACTGGCTCAAACAGCTGCAGCATTCTCAAAAAAGGTATAGCACTTACAGTTAACTTTTTAACTAACTTTAATAGCAAGAATAGCTAAAGAAAGCAAGCACCTGGAAATTCTCATATCCAAGTACATTTGTGGGGAAGGAAGTGAGTTAACAAGATATCTGCAAAGTTGAGCTATTGCATGTTATATAAAAAATTGAAATGTACATGAGGCTTACTGGACATTGGGAACAACTTGAAATGTCTTTCTCCATATTGGAAATATACACATATGCCCACTGTTATGGGACTTTAGATATCATCCCTAATTCATGTTCCCCTTCATCCACCACACTACTGATAGAAACCATAGCCTTCAATGTAAGAAAGACATAGGCTTTCAGTTCTGAGAAAAGTGGACAGTTGTTGATATGCATGATCTCAGTTTACACTTTGTTACTAATGGCACACACATGTAAGAGACCAAGGCCGACTTAAAGAACATGTAAATTAATTAGGTTTTAATTATTTTAAAATTAGATCAGATCGTGACACAATGTATGTTAGCTACTCGCTCCAAGTTACTTGCTTCCCAGATGTGAGAAGAGAAATGCCTCTATTCAACCCAGGAGATAAGCCGAGCCCTGGGGTGACAGCTTTACACAAATTATCAAGAACACTTTCTTCCTGACTTTGACAATCCAAATTCTACCTGCCTTCCGGTGCCAATTCAAACTTCATGTCATCAGGAAATTTGAGGCAACCCTGATGCTCCCTTTATTTATTTATTCATTTATTCATTCATTCATTCTTACTCTACAATATGAACATATGATGCTCCCTTTTTAGCCCGGGGCTAAGACATAATCTTCTGCTTAGCCATTAGCCTCCATAAGGCATGCCACCGAGGGCAAGCCATGAGAAAGGACCCAGTGCTCTGCTGGGTGTGTGTGTGGGACATCTAGGAGCGCCAGCACCTGCAGTTCATCGTCTCAGTAAAGTTCTGAGATGCTTCATGACCTCGTATTTCTTAAAAGGGAAAATATCTTTCCTGACTGGAACCTTTAAGCCAATCCAAGTATCAGAGTGCAGATGGTTCTTGGAAGGTGAGCCACAGGCCATGTGTTTAAAAAGCTAGCATTCATTATGCATTGACCCTAGGTCAGGCAGTGATTAAGAACTTCTGCGTATACCTTCATTGAATCTCCATCACAACCCCCGGAACTAAGTGTGATTACAATTCCATTTTACTGGTAAGGCATAAAGAAGACCTGTTGCGAGTTCCCCACTCAAGGCCTTTCAGGTTCCATGTGGTAGAGTCTACACTTGAAGCCAGAAGACTGTCCTTGGTCTCCTTGGCTTCATTCCTGTTGTAGACAAAATTCTAAGATGACCCCAAGGTTCCTGCACTCTGGTGTACATTCCCTGTATAATCCCCTCCCCTAGAGTGTGGAAGGGATTCATCAATACTATGGGATTGTCATTCCCATGTTTAGGTTACTAAATAGTTTACTTTGGTTCAGCAAAAGAGATTATCCTGGGAGAGCCTAGCCTAATATATGGAACCCTTTCAAAAGATAATCAAGCATTAAAGTCATGTTCTCCCAATAAATTTAAAAACTCCCTCTACAGTAGAGAGAACCATGTGGCAAGGAACATCGGGTGGGGGCAAAGAGTAGCCCCTGGCTAATGGCCAGCAAGAAAGTGACAATATCCATTCTATAATCTCAAGCTACTGAATTCTGCCAACAACCACAGGAGCTTGGAAGAAAACACTGAGCTCCTCGGAGGAATAAAAACTGGCCAACACCTTGATTTAACCCTGGTGAGGCTCTAGGCAGATAACCTATCTAAACCATGCTCAGATTTCTGACCCATACGGACTTTGAGATAATAAATTTTATGTTGTTTTAAACCACCAAATTTACAGTAATTTGAGCTGTAGTAATTTCTGCAAAAAATAGCAATGAAAAACTAATACCATTCCCCTAAGTTTCCTTCCATCCAGTTCTAACTCAGCTCCTGAACCTTGGCTCAGCATTCTCTTTTCAGTTCAGCCCCTTCCACTTGGCCTTGAAGACTATTTCCTAGACTCCAAACTCTGCTTGGAAGCTCAGGGCTCAGTTTAGCCACTATCTGGTTCTTTCTCCAGCTTCCCTGATCCTCCTTCCAGGTTCTGGACCCAATCTGGCACTGACCTGTTTGGCCTGAGCTTCCCTTTTTTATGGGGCATTCCAAGCTTGAAACACATGATTGGGTGCAGGACTTTCTAAACAATATTAATCAAGCTCCATAAGACCCATCAGAAACCTAAAGCACTGAATTAGATCTCTAAGAGCCATTAAAAATTTCGTTTTTTCAAGAGGGAATTTGGCACAGAGCTGCAAAAAGAAGAAAGGGGTATAGATTTGATTTTGGGCTCTCTGTCTCCCACTTTATATGAATTTGGTCTAGTTGGTATATTTCAGAGCAAGATTTTTCTCAAAACAGAGGCTATACTGCTAATAAATAAAGAAAAGTCTGGCAACCATTGGTGTCATAAAAGTGTAGCGCTAGCATTGTCTACTGCGTGATTGTGAGGAAAACACTTAAGCTATGTAAGTTTCAGTCCATTCTTCTCTGAAATTAATAGGTGGGACAAAATGATCTCTAAAACTCCCTCCAGCAATAATATCTTATGATTGAAAGATTTTTAAAGCCTAACATTTTACAATTGGTAGAATGTCTTTCTTTTATTTTTATTTGTTTTTCTTTTTGAGACAGGCCTTGGTTTGTCATACAGGTTGGAGTGCAGTAGCAGTATCATGGCTCAGTGCAGCCTCCACCTCCCAGACTCAAGCAATCCTCCCATCACAGCCACGTTAGTAGCTGAGACTACAGTTGCATGCCTCCATGCCTTGCAAACTTTAAAAAACATTTTGGAGAGACAAGGAGGTCTTGTTATGTTGCTTACACTGATCTCAAATTTCTGGGCTCAAGTTATCCTCCAGCCTCAGTCTCCCAAACTGCTGGGATTACAGGCATAAGCCTCCATGCCCTGCCACAGTTGGTAGAATCTCTTGATCTGAAAGAAGCTTAAGCTAATGAATGACTCAGGAAGAAGGTTCTCACCCCAGCCAAGACCAAAGAGAGCCATGTCTTTCCATCTGGCTACCTGGGTCCCAGAAGGGCCATTTGTCTTCCTTTAAAAACCACAAGGGTACACATGGAGGGTTTTGGCTGAGAGATGCAGAGGGTAGCCTGGATCCTGACCAAATGATGAGCTGCCTGACAGAGCCTGCTGACCACTAACTGCCAGATACCCTAGGATCAGGGAATGCAGTAGAGAAACTAAAACCAGCTTTGAGGAGGAGGAAAGAACACAAAATAATAATTGTAGGTCAGGAGCTTAATTTGGAAAAAAGTGAAAATAAAAGCAGTGCTTTCTTGTAATTTGTCTTTGTCTTTAGACTTCCTTGAAGAATATTCTTTCAAGGGTGTGTGAAAAGAGGGCCTGCATTGTGGGCAGGCTGAGTGGGCAGGTGCATCTGCAGAGAGGACTCTGGGAAGAAGAAGGACTTTCTGTTTCCACAAATAAGCATACCATAAGTATTTCTCTGTTGCCAGGAATCATTTGAAGTTAGGTTAAATCCCAATATTTTGCAGAGAAGTAAGCTTGAAAATTAAAATCTTCCTGGAGGAGAAAAGTCAAAAACTAAGATTTAAGTGACTTATGGTGAAAAAGTTCCAAATATCAAATTTTATAGAAAGCAGATGTGTGTGAGAAGGAGCACTGCTGATTTAATACGTGTATATTTAGGGATGGTGCTATTTACTCTAGGCCAGGTTTTTCTATTTGCTGGCAAATAGCAGGGTTAGGATTCAATCCTAGGTCTCCCTGACTCCATAGCCATGTTTTCCTTTCTACTGCTATTCCAAAGGACCCCAGAATAGAGTGTGTTATAACAAACTTGGAGAGTTTTACAGAAACCAACCTCCAGAAAAATTTTCCAATCTTGAGTTCAGCATTTCAGTGCACTGAACACTACCGGTACCCCATGCAACTCCCTGTAGATTCCTTTCCAAGCATGATGAGTTCATCACCCACCTTCCATATACTTAGTACCTGCACCCCTTTAAGGATGGTCTTTTGTAACTTATGCTCCAGAGCTCCTTTCAGGATAGAGCTGAGTTCAGGTAAAAGCACACCTTTGCTTGGTTTTCCCTCCGTGTCCAATTTTGCTTCCCCCACTCCCTTAGGGGTTCCTCCTGAATGAACATTCATAAGAAATCCTTTGCACCTAAATCTTTCACTGAGCACTGTTTCATGATGAACCCAAGATACAACTTCATGAGAGAATTGTAAAGGAATAATATGGCAGCTTCCTTGTTATTTTATCTTATTTAATGAATTTCTCTTCCATTGATTCTTTAAGGAGTTTCTAACCCCAGTTCATATTGTTTATGTTATTGAGCTGGTAGAGAACTAAAGCAGTTCTCTGACCATGTCTTTCAATGTGTCACACTTAATTCTAAAGCAAATGTCTAGGGGATTGGTTAATAATACAATGTCAGCTTTTCTCATTTCGGTTATCCGTTCAAAAGAATATGGCTCTATCTTTCAGAAGAAAAGAGTTACGATGATATATTTTTGATTGTGCAGGCTCAAGTTATTCTCTTTCTGAGATGGTGAAAGCATCCTGACTGCTTCACATAATAGGACACATACTGGCCTAAGCAATCAAGTGTATAAGGGATATAATCATTAAGATGTAATTGATCCTTGTATCGGCATTATGCCAAATAAAGCAGAAATTGCGATCTTTGGACCTATTCAGTTTTCCATTAACCAGAAGACTAAACTGAAATAGAGGGATGTGATATTTAACAAGAATCCCTGTCTGGCTCAAGAGATTCATTACATTTGAATTCATCTTAGAAATAAAGAATCAAAGTGAATCTGACCAAGTATATAGACATTCACTCCTCTTACCTGTAAATCAATCAATCAATCAATCAATCAATAAGAAGAAAAAGAGCAATCTAATCTTGTCAGAAAACAAGCCTCTTGGAGGAGAGATAATAAGCTTGAAGCTTTAATAAAAAATAGCCTATGAAAATAAATGAAACAAAAAAATGTATATTGCAAAACAAAGTTCCTGAAGTCTATAGGGCTGCCACATTGCACAACTTGAGGCAATTTTCTGTGCACCTCTACCCAGTACCCACTGAATCTAGGAGCCTTTGTACATTTTGTAAGGAAGATGGGGAGGGAGAAAGTGGGAAAAGGAAGTACAAGGCACAATTGCAAAAAGCTATCTTCAAAAGTTTTAATGTATTCCGCTGCACACTACTCTCCAATCTCTGAACGACAGATAATTTTTCAAAATCCTCTTTCTCTCTGGATCATTGAAGTATTATGTAAAGAAATTCAAATTGGGTATTGGATCATCCATTAATGCTTGGCAAATGACAGGCACTTAACTGATGTTTGCTGGGTCGATGAATATATGGGTAAAGAAATGGATGGAAAGATGGGTAGGTGGATGAGTGAATGGATGAATGAATGAGTGGATGGATAATGGATGGGTAAATGAATGAATGAATAAATGGATGATAGATCATGGCTGGGAGTTGTTAAAAGCAGCAGCAGGAGGAAGAGTTTTGAGAACACAATAAAAAGAGTAAACTTTTATTCTGCATTTTTGTGGATCCCATTCTCAGAGAGCTTCTGTCTTTTTGATCTCTATACTCTTTCTTTTTTATATATTAAAAAGTATCTACTTATTTATTCTTCTGGGCTGCATAATATGGCTAAACACTATGATTTGTAAATATACTCTTCTATTTTGGAAAAATTTTAGTCATATTCCATTCTTCTACTACATAAACATTTTTTGCATTTGGATTTTTCCTATAATAAGTATTTAAGACTTATATGGCAAGGATTTGTGTGTTTTTAACAATCTAAAGCTGAATTCCTTTTATGTTTTAACCTTTTTTGTTGTAGAATATTTCAAACATACACAAAAGTAAAAAGAAAAGCATAGTGAATCACCACGCAGCCATCTTGCAGTTTCAATATGAACATTTTGCTAATCTTTTTTTTTTTGAGATGGAGTCTCACTTTGTCACCCAGATTAGAGTGCAGTGGCATGATCTCAGCTCACTGCAGCCTCTGCCTTCCAGGTTCAAGCAGTTCTCCTGTCTCAGTCTTCCCAGTAACCAGGATTACAGGCACTCACCACCATGCCTGCCTGAGTGTTGTATTTTTAATAGACAAGGTTTTGCCATGTTGGCCAGGCCAGTCTCGAACTCCTGACCTCAGGTGATCCTTCCACCTCAGCCTCCCAAAGTGCTGGGATTACAGGAATGAGCCACCACACCTGGCCATGCTAATTTTGTTTTAATTAGCTATAACTTCTTTCAAAAAAAAAAATTCAGGCCAATGACACTATGAAGCAACCACACAAACAAGTCTGCACTCTTTCTAATCAAACATGCTTTCAACTGATAACTCATTCCCGTGAAAATATGAACATTTAAAAAAAACCCTGAATAATGTACAAACAAAGCAGAATCTTGAGCATACATCCACTAAGTTCACTGCAGCATAGATACAGCACATCACCAGGGGGCACCATTCACATAGAATAACATGAGAGCTGTACGCCTTCAGAATTATAAAATATGGTGGCTTGGTTTATATAATAGTTTGAGAAATACCAGGTAACTCCTTTCCTGGCTTACTTCCACTTTTATAGGGGCCAGAGGAATCATTACATAAATATGGAATATTGGCCATCAATAAAGGGACAGAGTAGGGAAATATTATGGAGACAGCCCTTCCTAACGCTCTTGAAAAATTGCCCCACATAGACTTGTCTCAATCTATGAACAGGGCAATGGAGAAATCACGTTACTTACTGCTTGATAGACACCTTTATTTTAAGTGCATCTGGGTTATATGTGAGTGCAAACTGACTGCCTTGAGTGATTGGGAGGGTATTATTTTATACTGTGAATTTATCTACCTCACAGAGCTGTAAATATAGCTCCATAAGTCAGAAGCCAATTAACCAAAACCCAACTATTTAGCAAGAAAAGTGTTACATATTCCAATCCAGCACCCCCAAATATATCAGGGATGATGTGAAAAACAGGAATTCAAACATATTAAGAAATCGGTAAAAATGTTTTCCAATTTAAGAGAGAGATGGGGCATGGAATGCTGAAATGCTGGTAGGAATGCCAGGGTGGCCTTTGTGATGCCCCTTTATCTGAGCAAGAGACACTTGGGTGGGAAAACAATATGAAATTTTTACTGGATGGTCTTTTCTTCTTCCCCTAAGCATATAAAAAAGCATCTTCATGTGTTCACTCTAAATAAGCAATATGCTGAAAGGGTCTTTTAGAATGTGCATATGGGAGAAAGGTGAGAGCAGCATGGAAATAAAGGAACATTCAAGATCAAGGTATTCTTTGTTAGGGAAACACATATGAGATTGCAATTGGCCTTAAGAAAATCATTATAAGGACACATAAAAGAAGGGTGAAACAATAGGCATTCAGTCAGTCACAGGTTATTACACAAAATAATTGCTCCACTAAATCAGTAATAGCTCAGCTAGGCTCATCTAGAAAATCATGTAGGCCACGGCAATGTCCAACTATAAAGGGGCTCCCGCTGGTTTTGTGAAAGTCTACACTAATGGGAGTGGGAGGGAAATCTTTTGTTAGTTACTTGAACAAAGACAACTTGGGGTGTGGTTGAACACAGACTGCTTTTTGTTGTTGTTGTTTGTTTGCTGTTTATTAGCTAAGAGACTTGATGCCCTGTTCCTGGAAATTGGAATTGTATTTATTTTTTATTGTTGGATAACAAATAAATAGAAATATAGTGGCTTACAGCAACCCACATTTATTGTCTCAGTTTCCATGGTTAGGAGTTCAGCATACAGTAGGTAGGCTTTGGGCACAGGGTTTCATGAGGTTGAAATTAAGGTGTCAGCCAGGGTCTGATCTCATCTGAGGCCTCTTCCAAGCTCACTGGTTGTTGGCAGAATTCAGTTCCTTGCAGTTGCAGGACGAAGGTTCCCACTTTCTTGCTGGCAATCTATCAAGTGCCATGCTCAGTATTTAGAGGCCTCCCACTGTTCCCTCCCCTGTGACATTCTCCACACATGCCAGTTTTCTCCTTTAAGGCCAGGAGGAGAGTTTCTCTCTGTTGGTTAAGATGGAGTTTAATATAACGTCACATAAACAAGGCAGTGACAATCCTATCATATTCACGAGCCCTGCCAACACCAATGGAAGGCATTATACAGGGTATGTAGACCAGGGGACAGAAATCTTGGGGGCTATCTGAGAAGTCTGCTTACCATCAGCAGTACACTATGCAGAAGAGTACTCATCTTCTGCAACACGGAATTCTACGTGATCTAGTCCCATAAGAACAGTCAAAGCATTTAGTGTTTAGTGTAGGTCTTAAGAAAGGAGGAATACAGACTTCTTCAAGCCTATTATCTTTGAGAATTTTGGAGCTAGGAAGGAACTAGCTTCTTGTCTTTCTACCCCGGCATGGGTAGATTTCTTTCCCTTGCACTAGCCACTCAGAAATGTGGCCTCTGGTATTTCAGAAAATCAGACTCAAAAGGGAATTTCCATACTGTCCTCAACACCCTTGTGCCTCACACAGTGGCACTGTGGTTTGGCGTTCCTGCTGTCAGCTCATATGATAGTAAAATAAAAACAGCTTGAAAAACTAAGTTTAAGATATACTGAAAATTAATGAATCAAACTCAAGCACATGCTCAGATATCTTTTCTTCAGCAAAACTTTTCGGGCTCTACTTCAAAGGAAAATAAACCCAAATGCTCCTCCTCCATCCTCAAGACAACCATCTCCCCACTCTTTCAGGCGCTTGGTTCATGCTTCTCCTGAGTCACATATTGCTTTAAAAGGCATCGTGTTGATGATGAATTGGTGAGTCATAAACATGGGGGATTAATAGTCCTTTAAATTTAGTAGCAGTTCAAAAATAAAAGTGGAAAGCACTAATTTTTCAAGCCTTAAAATGTCCAGGATATAAAGAGAATTTTAAAAGTAGTCATCTTTCTCCTTATGAATGCTGTGATTATAAATTCAATTGTTTGAGCAAATATAACAATTACAAACTCCCTAGCAGCAACGCAAGTCATGAAGTGCTAATATAATAAGAATCATCATGCAAGAAGAATAAAATTACAGTAGTTACTAAGCATCGGGTGCTTACCCTGTACCACATGATCACAGCCATTGTTTCTCATCTTTACCCTGACCAGAAAGATGGTTTTATCCAGAAAAACAAAAAACAAAACAAAACAAAACAAAAAAAACTGTCCTAAGTCATATAGCTGGCTAGCTAGTGGCAGAGCTTAGATTTAAGCTCAGATTTAATTCCAAGTCATGTTCCTCGCATTATGTGGTAATGCAGTCACTTGGTTTACAATTTACAGGTTCTAAGTTAAAAAAAAAAGATAGTGAAGGAGACTAATACTTAATTAGTGCCTTGTATTTGCCAGGCATTATATGTGTATAACACATTACACTCGGCTCTTCACATTTAGAACAACGCACAGAGCCAGCTCATAGAAGAGAAATTTTTGTATATCCCTATATTAGTTCCCTGGGGCTGTTGTAACAAAACACCACACACTAGGTGGCTTAAAACAACAGAAATGTATTGTCTTACAGTTCTAGAGGGAAGAAGTTCAAAATCAAGGTATCATCAGAACTATATTCCCTCTGAAACCTACAGGAGAGTCCTTTCTTGCCTCTTCTGTGCCTCTGGTGGTTTGCCCAGCAATGTTTGGCATTCCTTGACTTGCAGCTGTGTCACTCTAATCTCTATTTTCATTATCACACAGCCTTCTCCCTGTGTGTCTCTGTCTTCAAATGGCTGTCCTTTTTTTGAGACAGAGTCTTGCTCTGTCGCCCAGGCTGGAGTGCAGTGGCACAATCTCGGCTCACTGAAACCTCCGTCTCCCAGGCTCAAGCTATTCCCCTGCCTCAGCCTCCCGAGCAGGTGGGATTACAGGCGTCTGCAACCACGCCTGGCTAATTTTTGTATTTTTCAGTAGAGATGGGGTTTCATCATGTTGGCCAGGCTGGTCTCGAACTCCTGATCTCTGGTAATCCACCCCCCTCACCCTCCCAAAGTGCTGGGATTATAGGCATAAGCCAACTGCACCTGGCCAGAATGGCCATCTTTTTATAAGGACGCCAGCCATATTGCTTTAAGGCCCCAACCTACTTCGATATGACCTCATCTTAATTACATCTCCAATGACCCTATTTCCAAATGAGGTCACAGTATGAGGTACTGGGGATTAATACTTCAATTTTTTTTTTTTTTTTTTTGGTGGTTGGGGGAGGTAAAGATTCAACCTAAAATAGCCCACATAATCTTATCTTCTACAGTTGTTTCTTTTTCCAAGTCAAAAGCACTTTAAGAGACAGGAAGAGAGTTTAGTTGGTGAATGTCAGACAAATAAGGAGAGAACTGGAATCCAAAGGGCAGGTAGATTCTCAAGGCACAGTGAGAAACAAAGGAAACCGTCATTAGCTGGGGAAGGACAGTTGTTTGCATTCACAGGAACTCGAATTTGTAGAAGGACTCAGCTGTAGTGATAGAGGTTCAGGAGCTGGCTCCCTGAGTGGTGAAGTAATATCTTAGAATTGTAAAGTTATTAACTATCTTTAAAGTCATCCTGGCAAACCAACTATCCTATGAGTAAACTTTTTCTACAGCACCCCCAACAGGTCATCATTTGGCTACTTCTGGGTCATTCCTGGTGCCAAACACAACATGGAAGCAGGAGCCACCAAAGTTAATGCTGCGTATTGAGAACAATATTTCTTTGATAATATTTTTGGTCAAAAAGAGATACTTTAGGGGAAATTTGGGAATTCAATGGACAACTATGCCATATCAGATTCTGACTCCTTGAGAACTATTTTACAAATCTGAATTTGCTTATTCTTTGCATTTGCCTTGGAACTGGTTGTAATACCTCACCAGTTTCCTCATTAATGAATTAAGTCAGATTTTTAACAACATATTTATTTTTATTCTATAGTCATAAATTTGCCTTTTATTAGAAATTATCTTTTAACACCACAGAGACATAAGACATACTTAATATGAGCTAAACTGTCCCTTCGTCTAGCTTTTCTGTAAGCAGTTCTAACTAAATAATGCAGAATAATTCTAATCTCTTTTCCACATCATGACCCAATAAACATTTGAAAATAGCACTCCTAACTCCTCTTCTGACCCCTAAGTCTTCTCCACACAATAATTCTCTGTTCTATTTTATTTGAATGAAGAGAAAAAAAATCTATGTAGAGTTCCCCCCATCATGCATCTAATACTAGGTTATTATAAAAAATCATTAAAAACATCACTTGTCATCCGGGACAGCCACTGTTGCTCTTTTCCTGAATGTATTTGGAATCTGTTTCCCATTCATATCTGTCTGTTCTTTAGTCAGTCCACAGCCATCACAGCTTTCTTGGGGCGGACTGTGTGCTTCCTGTCCAGTGACTGTGCCTTTTCTTTTCAGTTAATACCATTGCAGGCGCTTTAAGTTCAACTCTCTGTAAAAATCATTGTTTATTACTGTCTTAGTTTTCCAAAATGCACTCATTAGGTTTAAGACTTTCCTAGACATTTTTCTCTCAATAATTTCCCACTTTCCAATGCCTCCTTCAATATGGAGCTTGATTAATTTAATACAACCCTCCTGTTCTAGTCCTATCAGGGCAAAATAGAATAGGTCTAAGACTCCTTATTGTGTTTCTCCTCCCAGAAGTAACACTCCTTTCTCATGCAGACCATTTATCCACTTATCCAGCCTTCATTCAGCTGCTACATACGTACCATTACGCTGCAGAAACCACTTCCTTGAACACTCTTTCAGATCATATAACTTTTTAAATAGCCATATTATACTTTGACCCATTTGACTTTTTCAGTGTATCAGAACCACCCAAATGTCCTTTACATGTTCATCAGCCTGTTCTTTCAGCAGCTACACTGTGATTACAGCATGCCATATTCTGTGTCGGAAACCAAGAACACAAATGTGTATAAAATTATTTAACTAGTGGAGAGGACAGATATGCGAACAGACAGCAAATTAGATGTCCTTTCTAAGAAAAAATTAGGCTACAAACAGACTTCCTTAGTCCAAGTGATTCCCATAAGATAATAATTAGGAACTCAACAGATTCACTAACGACTCAAAAAAGTCCACTTATTAATCCTTTGTAGAATTTTGCTAGTGAGTGTCCATCTCCCAAGCCCATTGGCTGGGAAGTCCATCTTCCCATTTTATAAATTCAGGAAGTATTATTCAGTCTTCCAGGACTACACATGCCTTCCACAGTTATTCAAAGATCACCAACTTCTTCTTTTTTTTTATTTTTATTATACTTTAAGTTCCAGGGTACATGTGCATAACGTGCAGGTTTGTTACATATGTATACTTGTGCCATGTTGGTGTGCTGCACCCATCAACTCGTCAGCACCCATCA